>NW_015971546.1:945660-1011657 GCF_000182565.1 Spizellomyces punctatus DAOM BR117
AGTCACGCCTTGACCAAGATTCCAGGAAGATAAGAAAATTAGATTGAGCCTCTGCGGACAAGGCCTGCGTGATCCGAATTCTGATCAATAACTCGTATGGACGATTAGCGTTTTAAATAGGCGGTCAAGCTGGCAGTTCCCCTGATATGCCCTATGGGATTATGACCTACCTGGGATATCTTTCAAAGTGGTCTGCAACTGTATGATACATGTGAAGATAAAATACTATCGAACGACTTCTGAGCTTGTCCCATGGATACGTCGATATGAGCTGTAGAGCTACCAAAGCCATGCACAGAATAACAAGAGTGAAAAAGGATTGGTAGTCTCTTATATTCGAAGCAGCTAATCGTCTACCTGCGGTAGGTTTCGCAAGCTCGATGATCAAGAGGTATATCTATACGATAAAGTTCCAAAATGGACGTCGAGTGAATAAAAGATATTTAGCTGGGTAAGAACTTGATAATGTGAGCTCAACTCCAGGTTTTATACAGGATCTAATGATGATTAGGCATGTCTTCTCCATCGCTAACCCATATCAGCAAATGGCAAGTGGTTTCATCAATCACCTCAACAAGTATTGAAAAGCTGCCGAGAATGTGGCCTACTTCATTGGAACTGCCAACTGATGTGCAAGTCATCAAAGCATTGAAACCCCCAACAGATGAGGCCTATATGGTTTGACTCGAGTCCTCGACCATTGAGGAGCCTGTTGAAAGCACAAATAAAATACAGCGAAAACAGCTGCGGCCGAATGCCCTTCTTATTAATGCCTCGACAGACCGCCTCTGGAGTGAAAACAATGTTTGGCTTTCGAAAGGTGTTATTCTCAGCATGGGCATATCCAGGACATCAAGATGCAGCAGCCACAAAAGGATCCATTACCAGTCACCCAAAGTGCCCAGTAGGAGAGATAGAAATATTCCCAGTAGAACAATCCATTACTACTTGTGTCGATGTACAGTGGTGATGTAAGGTGGTTCAGATGGAGTTTTGCGTATAGATTGTTGCATGAAATAAGGACGAGTGATACTCGCCGTGGAGATTCGGCCAAACACATAATGTTCTGATGTAGAGTCACCCAAGCCTTGAGCAAGATTCCAAGGAGCAACAGCCGCAGTCAAGGAGGCCAAACACATCACCTTGTGATCTCCCAAGCGTTGAGCCGTCGTTCGTTAAGAAAATTGGTGGAATATTAGTCCATGTGGATGAGAGGCCGACGTGATTCGTCACCCAAGCATTTGGGCAGCCTTGCATGAAAGAAGAAAATAGAGTCATTACCCGCTATGGCGGATAAGACCTGTTTAGAAGAATGGCAAGAAAAAAAGCGAACAATCTCGTTGTATGTAATTAGGCGTACTTGATTCAAACACGCAACCTTCTGATGTGGAGGATTGAGAAGGTTGACAAGACAAAGAAAGATGCAGCGATGGATGGATTTGATCGGACCTAGAGTCACCGACCTTCAACAGAGTCTTGCAAAAATGAAAACATAATGATTCGGACTTTTGACCCAGAACCACCAAGGGCCTTCCTTCATCCAACGTAGTAGGAAGGGAAGGACTTTGCTTGTGCAGGGCTTCCATTGCTAATGCAACTTGTTCCTGCTCCTTACTTGAACTCGTCACATCATGGGCTGCCAAAATAGGTTTCCCAAACCGATCATTATCAGTTTAACTGCATGGATGCAATCTCCGTTGCAGTGTGCCATAAAAGGGTGCCCGGTGAGTAACAGGTCGCCTCGGATCTAGAGTCATCATCGCCCTTCAGCAGTCTTTCACAGTAGAAAGAGCGGTCGTGTGGTAGAGTGCTGTGCGATTCCAGCACATAACATTTTGATCGATAGCCGCAAGAGAGTGCCTTGAGCTGTCGTCCATACAAACACTGCTGCGCGATTGCACCATAAAGGTCGAGGTTGGGTTTCACATGGAAGATATATTTGCTGACCATCTGGATACCAGTGGAAAAAAAGACGATCTCATCGCATGTAATGAGGCTTGCATGATTTGACCAGATAACCTTGAAATTCAGAGCCAGGAACGCCTTGACAAGACTCCAAGAAGAAGAAAGTATATTCAGCCGCTGCTACTGATGTGTCCATGTGATTCGACGACCCGCCAAAAGGCATAAGTAGGTTTCCTGAGGAGAGAAGAAAGAAGGGTTCGTTAGAAGACGAGGACGAGGCCAATGTGATTCGAAGACCCGCCAAAAGGCATCCGCAGATGTCTGAGGAGAGACAAAGTAATGGCTGCTTCGGAGAGGAGGCCTTTGTGATTCGAACATTCGCCAAAGCGCATAAGCAGGTTCCTAGCGAGAGACGGTTGGTTGGGATATGAAGCCTACGCGATTTGAACGGTAGCTTTGAGATCTAGAGTCACCAAAAAGGCATAGGCTGCCTTCCGAGCCCGGAATTGCGAATTGCCTTGGAGATGGGGCCTACGTGAATGCAACTCCAACGTCACCCAAACCATGCAAAATCGTATCGATGTGCTTGTAAATGATACGCACCTGATTGGAACACATACAAGTCGTAGCAATGCATTGACCGGGAAAAGAGGGTTAGATTTGACTTTGATGTGTAAATAGATGGCCTGCAATACTAGTCAAACGCAACTCGTATCAACCTATTTACCGTCATGCGAGCAAAGCGGCACGTTTCTGCCTATTCACCGTTACCAGCAAAAAGGCAGGTCTGTCTCGTTTGTGATTCGGAAACGGTCGAAGGAGGGCGGAGACTTTCTGAAAAAGATGATTGAATGGTTCACTGAGATATTTCCATTTTGGCGGCGGTAGCACTTGCGAACTGGACATGGTGGTTCTCCAGTGTGCGTTTCATATCGTTGAGGACGTATGAAGATGTCCCTTGCACCGCAAAGTTGTTCTCATCTCTCATGCGAATACCCGTACCAAACATCGTACCAGTGCTGCCCCTGGACCCGCCGCGTTTGACCTTGATCCTAGTCTTTTCTTGTAACCTAAACGTAAAATAACAGGAATTTTAGCCCGTGCGTTACCCAGGCTTGATGGTATGAACTTTCCGTCATGGCAACAACTATATGATGTGCCAGTTGAAAGGATTGCAACGACAGCAACCTAGTGCAGCAACTTGGAACTGCTTCCATGCTGCTATTGGTGGAGCAGTGCAAAGGGATTTTCCACCGTAGATCGTCAGGGCCGTATATTCTGATTTCTGCATGCGCTAGGCGCGAGCGGCCACAAGGGAAGACGTTACCGATCTTCCCCCCGAACATTGCAAGTCCGGGTGGGTGGGGCGCGAGGTTACCCCTACCCGGTATTGAGTGCCCTTACCAACACGAATCTTGCCTTCCCTAGGTATCCATGCATCATCAATTTGTCGTTCCCACCATTTATAAGTGTCAGATGATGGACGAGGTAACCAGGAATCGAATCTGTTGGTTGGTGAACCCAGTATTAAGTGCCTTTACAGCCTTCCCCAGTATTACGTGCCCTTACCCAGTATAAAGTGTTCTTACCCGGTATTGAAAACTGCCTATGAACTGGAGATTCCCAAAAGAAGAGTTGGCCAAGTTGCTTGCGCAAATGCCCGCGAGGAGCCACGTGCAGGTGCAATGCTGCAAAGGAGTAGGATACTAAATCTCAGCGTTTTTGCATACTTTCAAACCTGCCATGCTTGTCCGATAAATAGGTTGATGCGAGGCATGAATGATGCGACCGAGAGTGCAAACCGCTGCAATGGTGGATACATCGATGCGAGGTGTGAATGATGCCGCCGAGAGTGTTGCAAACCGCTGAGATGATTGAATGATGGATACTTTTGATACGAGTTGTAAAATCATGGTGTGCAAAAAGGCTGCAGTGGTTGCACGATGAAAAGGCTGATACGAGGTGTGAATGATGCCACCGAAAGTGTTGGAAACCGCTGCTCTGCTTTGAATGGTGGATACTTTTGATAAGAGTCTGTACTTTTGAGTCAACCCGTCCAAAAGTGCGACAATGCATTGTGACGAATGCCAGCGTTCAACACGACCATAATCTCGAGGTGGACTCTAACGAGATCAAAAGAGAAAAAGCCTTGATCCTCAAACTAATAAACCTAAATGGAATTCTTATGGATTTAGCTAAATGCACACGTTCAAGTGTTAGCAAAACGTAATCCATCCAAGCTACTGTGCAGGATGGAAACAAAACGGACACTGGCAACTGGGACCTACACCTTTTCGGTCTGGACATGGTGAACATGTATGACGGCAGGCATACATGTGAATCATGTACAGACTTGATCCTATCGTCGTATTTACCATTCAAACATGGCAGCAACATTGTCTGAACATGGTGAACATGTATGACGGCATCCACGTTCAGACTTGCTCCTATCGGCGTCTCTTTACCGCTCAAGCATAGCAGCAACATTATCTGAACATGATGAACATGTATGATGGCAGGCATGCATGTGAATCATGTACAGACTTGCTCCTATCGTCGTATTTACCATTCAAACATGGCAGCAACATTGTCTGAACATGGTGAACATGTATGACGGCAGTCATACATGTGAATCAAGTACGCTGTTCAGCGAAATCCCAGCCTCTCTACTTCCTAGAGCTCGTCGAGCTTTCGTCCTTTCACGTTTTCATAAGGAACTGTTTAGCATTACTACCTTGGACGTTTTGCCGCTGGTTCCGCCATCACTGAGGACAGAGGCGACAGGGGAGCACTGGCACAAAGCGAAAGAGGACTTATTGACGGAGATTGTTAACGCTATTGGCACGCAAATTCGAACTTGGAGTGGAAACAACATTGACCTATGCTTATCTGGAATAACAGACTCTCCCTTGTTCTGCAAGGTGGAGCAACTTGCCACACATCTCGGCCGTACGGAACAGCTGATGTCTGAACTCGAAAGCTCAAAACAATTAGCGAGGAAGAGAATGTTTTTTTCTTCCAGGCCATGTTCATGTGGGAATGCACCATCACCCGTCTGCGCTTTTGTAGAATGTGTTGTTGGTCAAAGTATTGTATGGGACATGGACGTTGCCGTTATCGAGATGATGACGTTGACGAATGGGACCGCCTCAATGAGGAATTTTGTTCGTAGAATATAAAAACTTGCTTACGTGACCAGAATACAAAAGGGCTGTGGGATGACTCGGCTGAGTCATCTTCCATTGTTCTACAATGATATAAACGGTGAAGAATCTTGTGTTACCGGGGATTGAATTGTATTTTTTGTGTTACCGGGGACTCAAGAGAATCATGCACGTGATGGCATGGCGTGAAGGGATATAACATCATCATTGCAACCTTGGTCCCAGCGAAAAATGCGAAAAATGCGACTGCTGTTAGAAATTCTCGATGACCTCTTTTCCGCCTACATGTTTCTGGGTGACACGATTTACACTGTGGGAAGGGTCTTGAAAAGTACGATCGGCGGACACGAACAAACGAAGCAAAAATGGATCGATCTGTTGGAAAAAAACTGGCAAGACTTCCCAGACGAGGATCGCGCGGAGGAAATAGCGGAAGGCAAAGCGTTTTGGGATCAGGAGGCAATCAACACGAACCTAGATCTCCACGACTTGATATACGCATTCAAGGCGAACTGGGACACTCACCAACCTGAGAAAGTCATCACGATTTTCGCCGAATGCCTGGCTCCGAAGAGGCAATTGGTACTTCATTGGGCAGCGCAGGTCATGAAGATGTATGGCATTTGTTATTTGAACTTGAACAGGTTGGGCCCGCCCGGGTTCCCAGATGGATGGTATATTGTGAAAGGTCTACTAAGGGAAGACGAAGTGACGGAGCGCATGTCTTTCGAACCCATTGAGGAAATACAAGTTGGCCGATTCATTTTGGAGGTACTTGGTGCATATCTCGTCAAGGTGAAGGGGGCGACCAGTGACGAGATGACGATACTTGTGTCACTCGTTGATAAAGGAGGCATCGTATGGGATTTAAGTTGCAAGTGTTGGATGCCGTACACTTACGATCAGACGAAGTCCGAGGAGTTATTGATGCGGGGTATGATGGGATATGCTACTGATGGAGCGGGGAAAAAGAAGGAGGAAACTGAATGAAATAATGGTCGACTTGCTCCTATCGTCCTATTTACCGTTCAAACATGGCAGCAACATTGTCTGAACATGGTGAACATGTATGACGGCAGGCATACATGTTCACCACGTACAGACTTGCTCTTATCCACGTCTCTTTACCGCTCAAGCATGAGCAGCAACATTGCAACGAGTGGGTTGACCGGGTTTGACAGAGCGGACCTACCGCCATCCCAACTAGTATCGAGTATTTCATGGGACAGATAATGGCAACACTTGTCCGATGAACACTTTTGAGTTGTGGTTGAAATGATTGCAATTCCAATGAAAAAAAAAAAAAAAAAAAAAAAAAGTTTAAACCGCGGCTACATCTTGAACGGCCATACGACGATATAAAGAGAAGAGTCCTGATCTGGTTCCCAAAACAAGAAAAAAAAGGCAATCTCTACCCGTGGGGATGAGGCCTACGTGATTCGAACACGTAACCTTCTGATCTGGAGTCAGACGCGCTACCGTTGCGCCAAGGCCCCCATATATTCCCTACATTGTCATCCACTGCCACCGTTGCGCCAAGGCCCCGTATGAACTATCCTCAACATGAACAACTCGTCCCCTCGCCAGCCGCTGCTACCGTTGCGCCAAGGCCCCCATATATTCCCTACATTGTCATCCACTGCCACCGTTGCGCCAAGGCCCCGTATGAACTATCCTCAACATGAACAACTCGTCCCCTCGCCAGCCGCTGCTACCGTTGCGCCAAGGCCCCCATATATTCCCTACATTGTCATCCACTGCCACCGTTGCGCCAAGGCCCCGTATGAACTATCCTCAACATGAACAACTCGTCCCCTCGCCAGCCGCTGCTACCGTTGCTCAGCTACCGTTGCACCAAGGCCTGCCGGCCTTGGCGCTACGGTAGCTTGTTTCTGAGGTCCCCCGCGGCGATGTCAGTGCATATCTCTACATTGCCGATATCTAGATTGCACAAGAAAATGGTCCCTCGACACAATGTCCACTTGCTTGGGTCGTCATCGGCTGCTACTCAACCCTAACCCGTACCTAATATCAAGTTTAACCCTAACCTAACCCTAACCGCAGCAATATCAGTCATCATGATGCATATCTCCACCTTGCCAATAATCTAGATTGCCATAGATAACCGGTTCTGCTCCTCCCCTTACACGATATCCACTGGCATAGGTTGTCATTTACTGCTACCCAACCGTAACCCGTACCTAATCTAAATCTAACCATTCTCCTCCACAAGAGATTCCTCCCGGTAGGCAGGTAGGGGGGGTGCTTTTGAATCAACTGGTCATGTTCACAACCACATTCACAGTCACGTTTACGCCTGTTGGAATGAATTGATATCATCGGAAATCTTAGAGGATGGAAACGTCGCGACACCATTTACATGCGCCAGCAACATTTAAAGACCTCATCCCATTTCTTAATGAGCGTTTGCAATAGAGTTTGAACAGTGCCTTGCTGCATATTCCAATGACAACAAGTGCAGGACTCGGGTTGATTCTCTACCCACTGGATTCCTAGACTTCCACGGTCGCGTAAGGGATCTCATCGGAAATGCCATAAGGATGGAAACGGTGCAAACCCATTTACGTACGCCAGCACATTCATGACCCCGCCCTTTCTTGATGCAAGTCGGAAATACTGTTTGAATAGTGTTTTGTTGAATATCCCAATGGTAACGAGTGAACGAGTGCAGTAGCAGGACTGATTACTCTCCACACTAGATTCCTAGACTGCCATAGGTTGTGCGTGTTTCACGCATCCGATGGAAACTTGGATAACTCGGCCATTTCGTAACTTTTCGACAAGACCAGAACGGTTTTGAAAAGCCCTGAATCGTGGCTATAACCTTGTTGTAATGCTTTTCTAGCTAATATATTTCCCTGCACACCAGATCCACATGCAAAGATCGTCATCCGCTGCTACCCATCTATGTCGTAGGGTTTTAGATGAGCTTAACTTGGCGAATTCGTAACTTTTGGACAAGACCAAAACGGTCTTGAAAAGCCCTGGATCGTGGCTATAATCTTGCTGTAACGCTTTTCTAGTTAATCTATCCCCCTACACACTAGATCCAGTTGTAAAGATCGTCATCCGCTGCTAGCCATTCATGTCGTAGGGTTTTGAATGGGTTTATCTTGACGAGCTTTGTAACTTTTTGAAAAGGCCAAGACTGGGTCTGAAAAGACATGGATCGTGGCTGTAACCATTGAAAGCAGACCACTTGAGCGTCACTGTTGCCAGAAAGTGCCACATGGCGTTCCTGTATTGAACAACCCGGTGCATCGTCCCCTTTCCCCTTCCTCCTCTCTCTTTGAATGTTCCTAAGGCTTGCAAACGGGTGCCCCTCGTCTAATAAGACTACTTTTTGCCGTTGATGGGGGGCATAGGTTTGAACTTTGTTCGGGACAAGACGTCTCTCCCCAGGTTTTATCGCCTCCTTTGCATTATGTTCACTCCGTGGTGATAAACCTGACTGCGTTCATGGCCATCAGATCTGGGCTGTCGGGCAGCAAGGTGACATTGTCACATATCTGTTTGGCTTGTTCCGAGAGTACTATGAGAAACAAGGAAATGTCTTCCGCAATTGCATCTCCAAAGTCGTCTACCAACACCCAGACCCTCCCAGTCTTCTTGGAGGTCCCCCCAAAGCCTCTGGATCTCACTTCCAGACTTCCAGACAAGAGATAGAAAACAAGTATCACACAAGTCCCTTTCGACACCTCGACACATTTCAACAGACTATCAAATCCGACATAGGACAGGAAATCAGTGTGTGGATCATTATTGGGTGCTGCATATAATTCCCAAAGTGTATATCAACTGTGAAGACGTTGTACGACTGAGAATTACTGTAATGGGTCTACTTTTATGCAATCCCTTGAAAAAGGTGACTATTCATAATGATACTACACAGCTCGTTAAATAATGAGGCCTTAACCAAACCCTTTTCCACACATTACATTGCTTGCTCGATAGATATTCCCAACCCTGACCCGAACCTCGCTGATCCATTTCCAACAACTGTCCATCATCAGCATGAACTGGCTCGAAACTGTCTGTTGCATACATGTATAAAGTTAAATAATCTACCACCTCTTCTTCGCATCTTAACATTGAACGCGCGCTGGAATTGTTAATAACGACACTTTACATCTTGTTGACAATGATGATGGTAAAGGCTGGTACATGAGCAAACAAGGGGGTCTAGTCTGTGTGCGTAGACATGTCGTATCAACTGACTTCAATGGCCAGGCTTTAATTTATGTAAAAAGAGCGCCAGAGTCAACGCCTACCTGCCCGCTCTCCACTGCCCCGCTACTACCCTACTAAACAGGTTTTCTTTTGCAATCTATATTACTGGCCATATAGAGCTGCGCATGCCTGACAAATTTCCCTACTATGCATTATAGCAAAGGAATTCTGTAGGCAAAAGTTTTCTTACCTGCATATGGTACCGATAGAGGATGTCAATTTTGGAGATATTGTATATATGAAGATAACTCCAATGGGATTCCTTTTGCAATTCAAGTTATCGACCATTTAGAGAATGCGTGCACTCAACAACGTGTCCCTAATACACATTATAGTAAAGAATTCCCTAGACAAAAGTTTTGTTAGTTCCTTTGTCTCTAGTTAGTTCGTTAATCAGTGCTTCCTAGCGGCATATGATATATATAAAAGTACGCGATGTCCATTGAGAGACCAAAGGTCTCACCGCAATTGCGTAAAGATATCCTCCTGCTCTTCGTCATCTGGACGGCTACCCCACTACATGTATCGACTTGGTGAGTATTCTTTATTAGAAATGTTTCACCACATGGGAAGAGTACCAAATGCTCTACTTGGTGGACCCTTGAGATCTCTCTGCTTTCAGCTTGGCCATCTTGTCCTCTAATTCGCCTTTCTTCTGTTCTACCACTAACACCGCCCCATTGTCAAAAAAAAGGATCTCATAGATTGAGCCGGCATTCCATTTATGAGCGAGATCTTTCTTCGCCTCGTCTGCGGCACGATTCTTATTAGGAACCCAATGAGCGCGGGTTTGCACGAATTCATCAATCCTGCCCTGGCACTCTTCTAGGGTTTGGTATCCTTTCTCCTGCGTTTTGAAATCGAAAACGACTTTTTCCGAAAATTGAATATCTGCGATCTCGCTGGAGAATTTGGTTTGGCGATTTCAGTACATGAACAGGCGAACGGTCGACCGTAGTCGCACCTACATTGGTTGCCCTCCAATTTCAAAGGTGTTTCCGATAATTGCCGCACGCTGAGTAGCGAAGTCCACTTTGTTGTCGGTCGACATGTCAAAAAAGATAATTATGGACCCCTGTTGTGGAGGGTAGGGGGCGATCTGCAAATCGAGTTTCGGTGCTGCCAACTTTTGTTGCAGAATTTTGCGAATGGTATTTCTCAACGCATCTTTAAACTCGGGATGACGATCGAAAAATTCCCTTTAGGTCTCTAGGTAAATATGCACCTGGTGAGCGATTCTAAAAGATGTTCACATCGAACTCACCAGGCGTCAATACACTTCAAGACTACTCTAATTATAAAGTTGATCATATTCGGCTTTGTCAATGCAGAGGATTATGTAGGTCTCCTTTAGTCGGCTGGAAGAAAAACTCAAGTTTACACGAAATGTCTTTTCTGGGGACGAGGAATCCATCATTCCTTTTATCCTCTGCCAAGCTCCATTCGTTCACCAATCTGCTTCCGACCTATACCCTGATGTTTGCATCATTCTTTTTCATCTACCAGCACCGGATTTTTAGCAGGTAATTATGCTTTACCAATTGAAAAGGTTTTAACAATAATGGCTTTTGCCTTGCAAAAGCTGGCAAACGCTTTGTCAATGCTCTTTGTCCTTCACATGGTCATCAGCAGACACACAAGTTTCATGATATGCAAGGGTATGTTGTGAATATTCATACTCTTTTCCTGCTTCCTGGACCGCCTTTGGTTGAACGGCGCCTTTTGTCTTGTATGTTGTGACGTAGATCTTGAGGAGCAAAGCTAGTACACGCGTTTCCTTTCATAAAGTCAGAGTAATCCACAAAGGAAGCATTGAAGTTGATTCAATAATAAAGTCCGCCAAAATCACCACGTTCTTATCTTCAATTGTGGGGGAAGTTTATTCAAAGTGATAGAAACCTGCCTTTCAACTTGATAGTGTGCTGCTCCGCATAAGGTACACAAGCAAAGGTGTCGTCATCTCTGGCCAACAATCTTTAGGAACTCGGTGACCGGAACCTTGTCCCCTAGTAAAAAAAATCTCAGGCCCATGTTTCTAAGTTGCATCAAACAAGGATGACAGATTGGCGGATATACTTGGGACTTGGTTGCTGCAATGGTCGCATACTAATTTCGCACTGCTGCGGTGATCAAGAGCGACGAAGACTTGATCGGTATATCTACCACTCAAAGTGGTAGTGTGCTCTTTCAGCAGACAGAACCTTTTCTCCTCGTCATGGAGCTTAACACCCCAAAAGAATTTCTTAACGATATGTGTCTTTTCCCTTCAGTAGTTATATATGGCGAATGGATTCCGGCAATTAGCCGTCGAATCTCTTCTTCCTTCAGCTTACCATCGATGTTTTCTAGGTCTTTAAGCAAATTCACGTACTTATTGAGAACACAGCTTACTATGTTGCTGTGATGCTGCATCTTTTATTTCAATGTCCTACAGATATCATGACCTACATATGCACCAGCAACATTTACGATCGCGACCTTTTGAAGACGTACATTAGAACTCGTATCGATGCATTCATCGGACAAACACCGGGACTTCACTTAATGTGCATATCCGGGTACTCATGCATTCATTGCCGACTGATGCACTTCCGCTGCCATTGGATGTAGCGGTGAAAGTTGGAAGTCGAGCGGCATATCACCTTTAGATTTGCAGGATGGACCTCACAACTTTTCTTTCTCCCCTCATTGCTAGTTTGAACGAGCGGTTGATCTTGATTCACACATGTATTGCAAATCGTCTATCGTCCGTATCCTTGATGTCACCGATCCAAGCTAAGCACCCCTATGACCCCCCTGGTTTTTTTCTTGTCCGGCCCCTTCCAAGCATGCCCGAGTTAAACCAGTCCTTTTCTTGTCCCAACTGAAAACATACCAACATGAACACTTGTTCGACCGAGGGGCCTTCTACGTCCCAAGAGTCGCTCCCGCGACGTCAGGTACTCATAAACGTAACTGGGGACGATCCAGACGACGAAGAGCAACAGGAGATTTTTAAGCAAGACGAGGCCTTTTGGAAAATAGTATTTGACGCATTTGGCCAAGAGTGAGATCAAATGTTTTTGCCTGTTTGCTGCTGTCAAGCAAGGCAACTGACTATTCGGAGCTGTCTCGCTTTCCAGGCCGACTGGCACATCGGACCCTCAATCTGCTGCGACCACCGGGGACGTCCCAGCAGCCTCACGTTTTTCTACAACCGATGACACTCTCGCTAAATTTATTCCTCCCCAACGATCGGCCACAGCATGTCCCAATGCTGCAAAAACGATTCTGAAGTATCTGCCCGGAGCGATAACATCCACGTTATATGAAGCGGAAAGTTTTGCGCCAACAGAGGTCATTCTTCTAGACCAGCCGACGAGGCACCTTTTGCTTGCCGTCCTTCTCTCTGGTGCTCTGAGCCGGGTCTGGTCCTCAATGGATATAACAATCAATGCACATTCAGATGAAGATGGGAATTTTGGCTTGGCTGAAGGCACTCAGGTTTCCGTGGCTGATATTAGAGATCTCGCCAAAACACTGGACGTACACGATAGTCGTCTCCCAAGGGACATTATGGCTTGGATCAACACATGCTCTTCCCACGTTGACTTGGGGGATAGTTGGCTCGAACTGCCGTATTCACGACGAATGATGAACCCTTTTTGCCCGCTGTCGGGGTAGCTGGTATTCTTAAACTATCGGACGAAATACCCAGTGACGAGCGCTTCAAAGAAACGAGGCTAGCTGCTGAATATGGACGGAGGAGACTAGTTCAGCTACTCGGAGAAACTGCGCTGGAAAAGATCCAAGGGGAACTACCTGACTATCCTGGTTTACGCGCAGACGCTGTTAACATGATGCAGAGAATTGGGAAACTTAATCCAGTATCGTTTCCGAAAGCCAAGTAGGTTAAAGCAATCGTTCTACTCTACTATGCATGACGAAACTAACAACTATCCTATGCAGTGGATTCTACTCGACGCATGCTGGTGGAGGCGCTTGTACCGTTTACATCCACGGAGATGTGGCTGTCTCATTTGATACTGGCCACATGGCATTTTTTGCAACAAATGCCTGGTTACTACTCCGCATGAGTGAAGTCAAGAAGTTTGTAATTATCGTCTCGCACATTGACTGTGACCATATGAACGGAGCAAAAGTACTGCTTGACTACTTGTCCGGCGACATTCGCTCCTACAAAGTTGAGCTTATCGCACTATAGTACGTAATGTTGTACCCTGGATTGGTATTGCCGGGTTCTACTTTCTTCTCATTATACTGTAGCTTCAACTCCCCTGGTTCAGGCCACCTAAGTGAAGGTGTCCGTTCAGTGGCAAAAGCAAAATGTGTGTTCAAGCTAGTGACCGAAAATCCCGACAAATTCAACATTTTGAGAACAGTACATATTCCTACAAGTAGCGATCCCACAAGTAGCGGCTTTGGCAATTTCGACCAAAAAATGAAACCTCTGAGCATTCCGACAAAGGTACTTTAATCTTGTCAGCTACTAGCATTGAATCATTGCTCATCCACTTGTAGCTCCATTGCAAAAATCCCTGACCCTTCCAACGTAAAACCCTCCAAAAGTGCCGCATCACGGCGGCAGAAGGGACACTTATGATTCAGATGACCACGTTATAAACTTTTATAAGAAGGTAAGATGCCCAGATCTACCTGATCAATACAAACGGAGAGAGATATGGACATCCAGGTCAGTTACTCTGAGGCAATGATCACTGGATGGAAATCCTGTTCGTCGAATGCCGTTTTATTCTAGACAAGGACGTGGTGACAGCGATCATACAATCGATTGTTGAAAGAAGAAAGCGCGCAAGTATCCAGTTTACGCACGTTGACAATCGTGCAAAGAAGGAGGAATTACAACGACTCAAAAACCTCCACGACCCTTATGACTATGTAAACTTCCACTTGACACTGCGTGCACAAACGTATGGCGGGCAAACGGGCTATTGGGATTTAATGCCTCCACCAATTCCCATTGCCACATCGCCACCATGATATATATGCCAGGTACCCTTCCTCTATTCACTTCCAACTAAACTGCATCTCGTGGTAACCTTAACAACCCTAAGTACTTGGAAATTGGACCCCAGATGGAGGCCCAAGGAACTCAATCGATAACTATAGATTAGCAAAACTTCAATGTTTGTGACGATTCATGTATCATGCGGATAAGAAACTGTAGTTTACACTGTAAAAGCCTGGAGTGGGTGTCAAATGTTGACTATTTGCCACTTTGTCCGGTCTCTCTGTGCGTTGAGCTGATGCAGCTGTGAAAGGTTTGGGCAGCACGCAAGTACATTGTAGAAAGCAAGCGCATATATGCACTTCTCTACTGTCGATCAAGCAACTAGAGTTGAGACGATTTGCAAGTGTGCTAGTTTTTCCGCTGCGCGTTCAGATCATCCCCTTGGACTCGTAGTGATCCAAACGTCATCGGCAAACTTACGACTCTAGTGTGATTCTTACATTGGCATTTAAAAACCACAGAAAGACAACCACCTCTAAATCTTGAAAACAACCCACAAAAGGATGAAAGAAACAGACCAAGTCGTCCAAGAATTTCATAGCCTCGTCAACATGTCCCCATCCGAACTACAAGCATGGTTACAAACTGACGAGTCCCTAAACGTTGGAATGACAAGAGAGAATGAAGACGAAGCTGTTGGACATCAAAGGTTTCTGTAATTCATTCAACAATAGGCGGAATACATTGTACTCATCACTAAAATGCTATTCATAACAAACAGTGGTAGAAAGATTATCGAAATCCTTGAACGGCAAGACCAATACACTGATCAAGATATTTCTCATATGCGGAAAGTGGTTTCTTATATTAAGCGGCATTTGGCTCAACGGCATCGAATCAAGAGTGGTAATGTTGAGCATACGAGGTGGGCTTATAGTTTAAAGAATTGGGGACATGATCCTGTCAAGGTTGAAGAGTGATTTATAGGGGTGGAATATTTTGGAGGAATGGGACGATTTTGGTTTTAGGATGGGAGGTTTTGATGTTGAAGATGACGATTATAGGGAGTCTATTTTACGTACTTCATGTCCTGCTGTACAATGTTCATTTTGGACTTGACAGTGTAAACCGTTTCTTGTTAATTCGGCATCGCCTTTGAGCAGAATTTCTGTCCATCGCCGTCATTTTGATCAAGCTCCATTATCTCATCTGCAGCCTTTTATTCCAACTTTCCACTCCTCTTTAGCCGATCGATCAGGTTTGCTGCATTCTTCTGCCGTCTCCCGAGGTTGCTATTCTCGTACATGACTTTGCTACCCTTGTTTAAAATAGCTGGTCCGGCAAAAAGGATATAAAGTTCGCCGCTGCACTGCCGAGTGGAATCCTATCAATTGCCTCCTACATTGAGTACGTACAAGGTCAACTGTGGGACACCCTGTACATTGAGCCAGTGGTATCGCCACACGGTGATTGGCACCATCGAGGACCTGCGAAAGCATCTCCCCTGCCATCCGCAGCGTTGTAACGTTTTAACTGAAAGAGGGGCGCCAGGATCTGGCGACAACCTGCCCTCAAATACACCCGTGTACAATTTCTTGCAGCAAATCAACAATTGTGCGGTAACCTTCAAGAAATGGCCGACTTGAACGATTCACGTACCATCCCGCACAATCCAGTACGATTCAGGGCAAGACATTGCGAATGAAAACCATATGGTACATCTCCCTGCGATACGTGGTGGTAATGGCATATACCACATTCAATATTTCGTGGGTAGATCAGCGAGAGTTGATACCGGCAAGAGAAATCAGTGGCACTGTGTGAAAGCTGGGCACGGAGAGCAGTATCCCGTCCGACTCATTAGTTCGTGGTTTCTGCAGCCGGAACGAACATGAGATTGTCCTAGTCTCTCAAAATACTTGTTCTTCTGTCGTTGAAGCCCAATCTACTCAGAGACTCTGCAAAAGGGAGGTTAGTACAATTATTACATAGCCATTCACCTTTGATATCAAGTTACTAGTTTCCAATAGTGAGTATCTATCTAGAGTTTACCTGGAACATGGAATGCTGGAATATCTAAATAAAAATATCATTTCCTGGGTGGAGGTACTTTACCTCACCACAATTTCCTTTACGCTAATGTTTTCAAACATCCAATCCAAGTGAAAGACGACCATTGAAATCCATCTATTTCATCGTATCCGTTCAAACAGTCTCCGCCGCTTTGAGACTACTATACAGCACATACCGATTTATTTCACCTTGTAGCGTATTACCCTAACCTGACAATTCTGCTTTTACGCATAGATACTTCAAGAGCCGGCCGCTGACAGCAGTATTCGACGACAGGCGGACATTGTCTCCCACCTCATACACGGTACACTGGTCGAAGATGACCCCGTATCTGCGCTCATACAAATCGCACGACAGTGAGACCATCTGAATGTTGGGGATTGAAAAGACAAAAGTCCAATGCTTCTGAATGCGATGAAAGGTAATGGATGTCATCCGGTTATGCCTTGGATATCAAAATGTTCGCATATTCCAGTCAAGTTCATAGATAATTATTTTTGTCGTTGGAATGACAGAAAGGTTCTACAGAATGACCCATTAATCAACAAACAAGTTGGAAGGCCCTGAGCGTGCATGTACTGTAATACCATCACGTGTTGATCGGAATGGACTTTTGTTTATAATCGTGTCTTTAGAGTACAGGGAGCATTGGGAGCACTTTACAGCAAAACAGAACAAAGTGGGCATTTAGGTGCGAGTACATAGGTAAAAAGCAGCCGGCACTTAACATGCCGAGTTTCCCAAGTATTATGGTCGAACGACCAAGTGACAATACACGCATGACTAGCACGTTTTTGATAATACAAACGGTTTGCAAAAAAAGTAAAAAGAAACAAGCCATCACATCAACATGACAACATACTAGAATACCGAAAACCAACAAAAAAAGCATACCAACACCAAAAACAAAAACAAAACAAAAAACACAGCTACATCAACAAAGTAAAAAAAAAAAATACGACTACAATACAATGCTACAACCACACTATAAACAAACCCTAAAATCAACTTCCTATACTCTACAACAAAAAACCAATAACCTCACCACCGAAACATTCCCCATCCACACACCCCAACAACCAACCACATCACCCAAGCACCTCGCCCCTTTGAAACCCCAACCCCAAAACTCGACCCAACAAGCACTACACCAAACAAGAGTGGTATCTTGCCCACATTCCATTGTGGGAATGCGTCGGGGGATGGATCATCATATACAAAAAGCGGGTCATTGAAATCATATTGAGGGGCCGTAAAGTGGTTTAAAAGGGATTTGAGGAATGTTACGACGAGGGTTGTGTATTGGATGTAGAGGAGGAAGATGGAGAGGATGCGGAGGAGGGAGATGGCTCCGTCGGGGGTTGGATGGAGACTTGGGGATTTTAGCACGGGGGGTGAAGGACTTGTCGAGGGGGTTGGAGGTTGTGTGTTTGTAATGTCGGGCGACGAGGGAGAGACGATTGGGCAGTCTTTGGGAGGATAGAATGCGTCCGTGTCGATAAAGACCGCCGAGTCCACCCGGTCTAGATCCTTGGGTGGCAATTCGTGGTCCGTGTCAATAGTTTCGTCCATGGATGATCCTACAACAGGTGTTTGCATTACAGTGACGACAGATGGAACCGGCAAGTGGAGATGCAATTCCGCATTGACTTCGTTCTCGGGCATGTCGCATATTTCAGGTGCAATTTCACGTTCTCTAGTAGTATCCTTGACGGGCTCTACATTTGGAAATAAATCGTCTTCAGGCGGAAATTCAATATCTTCTTCATCGGAGGGGCCGGTAACTTCATCCCAGTTCCACATCAAATCTTGCTGTTCGTCGCTGACATACGAAAACTACAAATTCGAAAATAAAATTTAAGCAACAAGTCCAAAATTACAAGATAAGCAACACGGAACATACCTCATCCCCCTCCTCTTCACACCTAGCCCGCCACTCCTCATCCTCATCTTCACAGCTCCATTCCGATATCGTATCCAAAACATGCGGAACAAACGCCATCAAAGCATCCCTCGAAGCCCGGGGCTCAAAATACATTTGGTAAATTCGGCGGTCGTACGCATCGAGACCATCAATATCGTATTCAGCAGAAGAGCACGAGTAACTACTAATCTCAGAGGATTCATCCCAAGACTCAATGTCGTCGTCTTCTTCTTCCTCATGTGTGTCGAGGGGTATAATTGTCGGTAGAAGGAGAGAATCACCTCTTTGGCTCTACGGGTTGAGCAGCCATTGTGTTGATAAACGACAAGACTGCTGCAGTAGGCGGTATACGATGAGCTCACCTGTCCAAATTCTACCAGATCCAAAGCACCCTGGTCCAGTAATGGATGAGCACGGCGGACCGTGACCATCTCTGCCTCCGTATCTGGTGTATCCTCATTGCAGGGCGGGTCGTGATCAGATGATGGAATCATGAAGCATTCAATGGGAATGCAGTCTTCTTTGACCGCATTTTGCGCCAAGATTGTTTTCTTCTCAAGACTGCCTTGTAGAACGGGAACGATCGAATCTATATGCAATTCCTCGGCAGGCCCATCGCGGGTCGCTTCTTCGTCCATGACCCATTCAACTACAGTCATGCTGGCCCGCAAGTGGGGGACCACACAGTTTATATTCACGCTTTCCGCAGCAATCGTTTCTGCCTCCATTTCTACACCAGCGTCAGCAGATACAATGCAGCTGGCGACTTTAGGTAGGATATGATCCGTTTGCAGGAACCTAGTGCTTCCAGTGCGCTCCATCAATGTAACCTCCTCCTTCATCCATGCAATACTACGTTGTACGGAGGGTACAATCTCGTTATGATAAGGGCTGGGGACATCGTCAAGGATATTTGCATCGTTCTGGAGTTGATGCAGCTCGCTTTTCAAGACGGTACTTACAGGTGCAAGATCTACTCGAACTGTTTGTAGAGCGTCCACCGGTATCTCATGAAGGCTGCCCACGTCCAAAGGAACAAGCCACTTTGTATTTAGTGGGGATATGGCCGCTTCCTTGTAGGCTAGAGCCTCTGGCGTCTTGTCCTGTTGGCAAAGAGCAGCGTTTTCAACTGGGCACATCCATGTTATTTTCGTTTCCGTGCTAGGGGCAAGTTGTTCCATCTCTACTGCCGCATCGGTTTCCACTGTATTAATGATTGCTTCGGTTGTTGGAAGGATGCAAGAGATGATGACTTCTTGGTTGGTTTCGAATCTTTCAACACTCTTCTCTGGCGTGGCATCCACCGTTGTCGCATGACCTTGTTGGACATTGAGAATGATGTGCGTGGATGTGGGCACTGGTGCCTCGTGAGGACCGCAAGATTGCTCGCATGCTGCCGGGAGGAATGACTGGATACCGTCAAACACCGGGAAAATGTGGGCAATGTCCAAGCGTTCTGCTGGGGGTTCCAGAACAGCACCTTCTCCAGGCGGGGACTGGACGTCCCACAGGTTCCCCCGTGCCACATTTACAATCGGCGTCAGCGCTATGCTTTGCACATTATTCATGTACACTGCGTCGCACGAACTATTGTCGTGCATATTGGACGTCTCTCCAATGGCAACAGGGAGGATGACGTTGGCAGTCACTGTCCGTGTATGCACCCTATCGACCTGGGCATCGCTGTCCACATCCATATCTGTTAACATCCCAAGAGTCAAAGGAATAAGAAGAGACGCGCGGGTGATAGGCACTGGTAGCGACTCTCTGGCAAGATGCATTTTAGCAACATCCGTCGAGACAACCTGACCGACAGCCCAAGGCATGTCGATGCCAGTTCTTTCCCCCTGCTGCTGCTTCCCAACACTCAAGACCGCACTCTTGATATCCACAGCTGAATCGCGCAATTTGAGAATAGGCCTGCCATTCTCGTCATCTTCAGGATCCCATAACGATTTCAGATCCAATGACTTGCCGTAGATGCTGCGTCTACGGGCAAAGGTGTCGGTGCTTTTACGGTCGAGGGGGACTTCGAGAGGAAGAAGGTGTACACTGGCGTCAATGATGGTGCTTTGCGGTCGGCTGGATCGACGTTCGGGTGGGACAGCGGATACAGGTGATTGAACGGCGGGGATGTCGTCACTACCAGTCCGCGAGGAAGGATTTGACGTTGGATGGGGCAGTGTAAACACTCTTGATAACGGTCGCTGTGGTCTGACATTATTCTCTGCAACGACGACATCAACGCTAAACGTTTTGCTCAATCGATTCAATCTCGCTTCCAAGACACAAGTCTTTGCGCTTAGTTCCTGGAGTTTCCTGCGTCGTTCTTCATAGACATTTCCACCGGTGACTTCCGGTCCAGATGACATGGTGGGTCAATCATGCGTACACGACTGTCAAAAGGGACACTAAAGGGGGGGGGGAGGAAACGTCTAAAAATCTGTCAGTGCGTATGATGCTTTTAATGTCGTTTTGGCCAGTGAGTGAGTAATGATGAAGAGCAGTGATGGGGCTACGATAAAATGGGCGGGTAACTCTCAAGGAGAAAAAAAGACAAAAAACCAAGGGCAGAAACAAAGCAAACGACGACGACGACGAGGAGGAAGGGCGAGGGGGATCAACTCCTAGGTGTGGCTTAGCTTCACACTTGCAGCGAAACGTCGTGCAAATTGCACACTTGCAAAAATCTGTGTTTTTCTTTTTGGACAATATTTCCGAGCAACGAGATGGAGGAAGAGGACGAGGGATGGGGGTTAGGCTGCTGTAAAAACCTCCCGTCGCAATGGACATGTCTTTTGTATGTCTTTGTTGATAATATCAATGTACATGTGCATGTACAGATGGCGATGCACAACAAAAAAAAGAGGTGATGTTGGTCCAGTCGTCGTCAAGGAAGGGGGGGGCAAAAGCAAAAAAACAAAAAAATCCTTCTCTCTGTGTGTGTTGCTTGCTGCTGCTGTTTGCTGATTAAAAAATCTTTATGCTCTTTTCCAATTGCTGGTGCATTATCTCTTTTTGTATCAATTTTATCAACGATTTTTGGAACTCCCATCCCCATTTGGGGATCCATTTGATTATTTGGGGAGTAATTGGAGTCGATTTTCAAAAAGGATGCTGGCAACTGGCATTTGGTAACAATGTGAAATGTTCCAATGGGGGCGGGATACTCTTGCAAGCAAAGAAAGTTTGAAACTTTTGGCACATTTTGTATCTTGCCATAGCCGTTGTTGTTCCCCCCTCGAGGCGGGAGGAATCTCGCACTTGTGATTTCCACATGGCCATAGGGGTCCTGGTCGTTGTAATCGTCCGAATGCAAACTCACCAGAATAGGGCTGTGCATTTTAGACGCCCGGCATGCAGCATACTCCAAATGGTGCTGCTCCCCCGTTGGGGACCGCTACTGGTATATATCCGCCTCTGCACAAATTTACACCGACATTTGCAAATACAGATGTTTTCAGACGTCTTGACCATGGAAATACATGCATCTGATGTGCGAGATATTTTCAGCTGTACTCGTTCGCCTCTCCGCTTTCAGACTTAATGTCGTCTGGAGTTTACAGCGGTCGTTGCAGCCGATTGTGGTACTGAACTGGCCCGGTGCTCTCATACTCTTTGCAAAAGGTTGCGTTATCCTGCAAACCAAGCCAGTTCGACAGGTGCTTTATGAACCCATTGACCCAATTGATGGAAAGACACAGACTACACACTGGCGAAATGTCATCAGTACCATTCACCTTGTTGATCTTCACATTTTCCAGCTGGTACACGTTTATTCCGAGTCGGGACAATGGCTTGCTTTGCAGGGTTGATCCATTCAAACAGTTGAGGAAATTCTGTGTCAAGTGAAATATAACGCTGACAATGATACCTTGCACTTTTTCAGGAAACTCTTGACGAAATTGTAGAATGCCATGCACTGAAGCATGCGTTGGAGTAATCCCTGGAAAAGCACACCTACTCCTGGAAACTTGGAAATTAGTTGAATAAATGCAAGTACACATCATTGCAATCTACATAACCAGTCCCCACTTGTGCATCTTCTTGGTGGACTTTTCCATGCTTATATTGAACAATATTTGGACTTTGCTCGGGACCCAAGGAAGGACACACTCATCCTGTTCAGCCTTTCAGCACATGTTGTTAAAGCAATGTTGACATGCATGGTAGCAATCTATGGACATGTAGCACGCAAAGCTGCAGGAGTGGTATTACATCACTGCAATCAGTGAAAACAAGGGTGCTTATCGCCAACTGGACTCACCAAATTTATGGTAAGGATGTGTTATCACAAAATAGGACAAGGGCCAGTTGGGCATTGGCAGAATGCAAGGGGGTCCTTGAACCTAGTTGAAGTAGCCATGGACAATCTGCTGTGACGCACCAAAGATGAATTCCATTTTGATCCACCACCTTTTCGAAAAGACCGTTTTTGAGAAAACACAAAAGACAAGCAAAAGAATCCTCAAAATGCCTAATAGTTTCAACAAACACTTTTAAGAACCCTACACAAGCGCTTACACCCCTCCACCAAAATATTGACATCATAGTACGCAAAACTCAATCTCAAGCAATTCTGACACGTATCCCCTTTGAGCGAAAACTCTGCGCCGGGTTTAAAGCTCACGCGTTCCTTGACGAGTGATGAAAATACTGGGTTTGCAGTGGTAGACGAGGAAAAGAGGGCCTGTTTCAGTTGCGTTGTGTTAATGTGCGGAGGAAGGGTGATCCAGATAAAGTAACCGCCTTTGGGGGGGACAAAGTGGGCCGTAGGAGGGAGATGGGTTTGGAGGGTAGTAATCATGGCGTTCATGCGTGTTGCGTAAGTGGTGCGGAGGGAGACAAGGTTTTGAGAAAAGTGAGAGGTTTGAAGAAGAGAGGTGAGAAGGCCGGTTGTCAGGTGGTTTGGTGAACCGCCTAGTGACAATGGTTGAGATATTACGGTTTGGCATGGTACGAGTCGTGTTGGTTGCTTACCACTGTACATGACACCCGACCCCGCCAGCCGGTTAATGATGCCCGTCGCAGCCTCTATCCAACCCACGCGAACACCCGGGGCAAATATTTTGCTAAAACTGCAGTTGGAAATCACGTTGCCCGAGCCTTTTAGATCATCATAAGCGACCACCCGCTTTGTAGGCGGTGTCGTAGGGTCGTAGTGCAATAGGTTATATACATCGTCGCAGACAACCAAGACATTATGTTTGCGGGCCAACTTGACTAGTTGTTCGCGTCGTGTGCTGATAAGCGTTGATCCTGTTGGATTGTTGTGATTAGGGACAAGGTAGAGAAGGTACGGGTACCGTCCCGGGGGACACGTGTCGTCCGATTGCGTGGACGAGAGTCTGGAGAGGGTTTCCGCAACGGCGTCAACCTGGAGTCCGTGTTCGTCGGTTGGGATGGGGATCAAGCGGTCGCCAGAGAAACCATGGTCAGCGAGCATGCGAATAGCAAGAAAGTACGTTGGGTCTTCGACCAGGAAAATGGTTTTGGAGTAGGTAAAGAGTGTAATGATACTGTGAATAGTCAGGGTCAGACATGAATAAATGAGGGAATTCCAAGCGTACACACACTCACTTGAAAAACGACTGCGTGGCTCCACTCGTCACAGCCAAATTCTCATAGTTCACTGGTACATCAGCATACTCTTTGGTCAAAAACTTTGCCAACTAAAAAAAAAAAAAAACAGGTCGGGTAGAGTTTATCTTGTCATTGAGGGAGGACAAGGACACTCCTCACCTCCACTCGAAATTCCTTATCCCCCAAAACGGGACCATATTGCAATGCATGGTCCGCATCATCGCGAGCAAACCGTGTCTGAGCTGCGATGGGTATCAACTTTACTGGAAGGAGGTCAGGCCCTGGTGCGCCATAGTCAAACGATATGAGCGTCGGGTCGTCTGTGATAATCCCATTAGCATGTGGCATAAATGATCAAGACGACGAGCGGAAGCCGGTACCTGTCGGAAAGAGAGTCGCATCTTCTTTAGAGTACTTTGCTTGAGCCATGTCCAAAATACAAGAAGTTGGAACACTTTCGATCTTATCTATTGCAGCATGACGTGAGCATTTGTGCACAGTCACTCTAATTAATGTTTGTCATGAGAGCCCCCCCAACGGCGCGCCACGTCAACCAAGTGTTCCCTGCAAGGAAGCGTTTTTGATCTCTTTTTTAAAGCATTGAATTTCATCCAAGAGATTTTAGCGAGGGTTTTATCCTTTGGTATGTAAGTGTCCATGTGAGAGTGGGCTTGTTTTGTTGTATCTTGCGGATTGCTTACTGGTACGGGTCTTTAGATCTCTTTCTATTTTCCCCTGAGCGGATTTGCGTCACTCCTGTTGTTAATAGCGCTACATTGTGACAGTATATATTTGTATTTTAGGTACGTTGATAAATGTGTTTATTGTGTGTGAGTGGAGGTTTTGCAGGCGGTAGACTGTGTGGGCAAGGGGGACATACTGCTCACTGACACTGATTTCGTTTTGCTCTTTCATCTAGATATTTAGCTAAACGTGTTCTTTAGCGACCATTACGATCTCGTACATCTTTCATTGAGGATATAGTCTATTTGTCAACAACATTTCGCCATATTACGTCTATCGAATTTCTGTTAAATGTCTTTTGGGGATTTGGAAAAGGGCGCTCCCAGGGCATATAATGTTCCATGGGGGGACGTCACCTCTTCATCGTTCTCCAACGGTAAGTTCCACCGGTCTACAATACCATACACAAACGCATAATGTCTGACGTGAATAGTAGACTCCGCCCAAGATTCCACCACCTTTGACCGCGCCTCCCACACCATCTTCACCATCTCCAATAATGTCGCAACGATCCAAAAGCTCGTTTCCCAATTCGGCACACCAAAGGACACGCACGACATGCGAACGCGGTTACACTCCCTAACAGAAAACACCCGCGACATGGTCCGTCAAACTGGTGCAGATCTCAAAGCCCTCCTAGGACGCCCACACCAACCCCAAACCCTCCGCGACCGGCAAAGAAAAATGGCGCACCAAAAACTCTCAAAGGACTTTGAAAGCGTTTTGAAACGATTCCAAAGTGTTTCGCAAGTAGCTGCTGAAAAGAGTCGGGAGTACGTTACGCTTGCTCGAGCTGTCCAAGCTCACGACGAACACCATGACGACGACCAAGAAGACTCTGAATCCCAACCTCTCATGTCTCGACAGCGGGAACAGCTTGCAATGTTGGATAATGAGATTGAGTTTAATGAAGCGTTGATTGCGGAGCGTGAAGAGGATCTGAAGGGGATTGAGCAGAGTATTGCGGAAGTGAATGAGATTTTTAGGGATTTGGGGACATTGGTGCATGAGCAGCAGTATATGCTTGGTAAGTTTTTTGTCTTACTAAAGTTTTGCTCAAGTTTAATCACTTTTTTTTTGATGTTTTAGATAATATTGAATCTAATGTCCAATCCGTTGAAATCAACATGGAGAATGCAACAGGGGAATTACGTACTGCGGATCGATACCAACGTGCATCGCGAAACAAGTTGTGTTGTGTGATGGTTGTGGTGGCGATGATTGTTTTGGTACTGGTTTTGGTGATTGTTACTTAGGAGTTAGATGCCCTACTCTTTAGATTTCTTTTTTTGTGCATGTGAGTATGTGATGTATAGTGTTTTTTTTTGGTGGTGTGGTTGCGCGAAAAGGAAAAGATATGTGATTCATTTGAATGTTCCATTTTTTGTTGGGTACCCGTTTATTTCCTGGCCTGGGCGGAGTGCAATACTGGAAGAACATGTAAACTTTCGTTCTGTCAATACAGTGTGCGCAGCAACAATGTAAAAGACGTATTCTCGTATTCGTCATCCTCAACTAGACATGCTTATTAGTCAATTTACGCAAAAAGTAAAAAAAAAAAGACCACGTTCTATCGATACATATTAACATCATTTTCCCGGCCCAAAATCAAGCAACCCTAAGCCAAACTATGCACACGGATTCCCCAACCCAAAAAGGTACCATCTGCCAACCATTTACCATTTTTCACAATTATTTAAATAAACACATTACGCTGACGCAGAAACCATACCCGCAAACACGCCTCCACGCTTCACCAACACCCCCGGCTCATCAAACTCGACCACCCGCCCCTTGTCAAGCACCAAAACCCGATCATAATCCAAAACCGTTCCAACACGATGCGCAATACACAAAATCGTACAATCCCTAAACGCCCGTCTCAACAATTTTTGAATCAACGCATCCGTTTCTAAATCCACATTCGCGGTCGCTTCATCCATTATCAAGATTTTGGGGTGCCGGAGCAGTGCACGGGCCAGACACACTAATTGGCGTTGACCTACTGAAAGGTTTTCGCCGGATGTGTCAATACGCGTATCAAGCCCTTGTCGAGCGGAGAAAAAGGGGGTGAGGGACGCTAGTGAGAGGGCATCATGGAGTTGGGTGTCAGTGTAAAGAGAAAAGGGGTCAAGGTTTGTGCGGAGTGTGCTGGAAAAGAGTGTAGGGTCTTGTGGGATGATGGTTAACCCCCGACGTAAGGAAGCGAGTGGGAGGGTGTGAATTGGGATGGAATCAAGTGTGATAGTTCCTGTACAGGGTTCGATGATCCGGAATAGAGAGGATACGAGGGTGGATTTACCGGATCCCGTTCGTCCTACGATACCGATTTTGGAGGCGTGCGGGATGTGGAGGGATGGGATGTGGAGGACGGGGGGTTGGTTTGGGTAGCGGAGGGTGAGGTTGGTCAGAGTCAGAGTACCGGTTGTGGGCCAGGTCGGGGGTGGAGGTGTGGGTGGGGTGTGGGACACGATCGTTATGGAGGGCGTGCCGTCGGGAGTAGCCTTGGACGTTACGCCGTGGGTAACCCCGTCGATAACATTGGCACTACCACCGGCAGGACCATCAAAAAAGTCGGTGGGCGGCGGAGGAGGAGGGGGAACAGGCTCAACTTCAATCTGATACGCATAAAACTCTATCCGCTCCACAGCATTCATAGCAATCTCCGTCTCTGTAAACTGCCGTACACCCCAATTCAACGTCTGCGTCACCTGTAACGCATAACTCAAACTCAATCCCAAAAGCGCCGGAGAGAGTGCATCATTATCTCGATTCAGTAACCCAAATAAACCCGCAAAAAACACGAGGACTGCACCGAGGGATTCTAAACGGACTCCTAACCATCGTTGTGCGGCAACTAATAAAAACGTTGGGGCATTATTCGTGTTGATCATGGTGTCTGTTTGGGATATGAAGCGGGCTTGTTCGCCGTAGGCTCGGATGGAGGGCGCGCCATGGAGTGTTTCGCCAAAGTGGGCATAAAGTGGACTTCGGGTCGTCGAATCGAGGCGTTTGAGTTCGCGAGACGTTGCGCGATAGATTTTTTGGAGGAGGTAATAAATGCCGAGAATGGGTACAAGCGGGATGATGAAGAAGGGCGTTGCGTAAACGATGAGTACAAAAGTAGATACAGCAACCGCAAACGTGTTGATAAACGTTCGAAAAGAATCCGAAAGGGTCGTATCGATCGTGTCCGTGTCTTTTGAGAAGCGGTTAATGATGCGGCCTAGCGGTGTCGAATCGAAAAATGATACGGGAGATTGAAGGATACGGGAAAGGGCTGCAGCATGAAGGGTCCGTGAGGCCCGTGTTCCAAATAAAGCGAAAAAGAGACCAAAGAGGTAGAGGGATAGAGTTTGAAAGATGCCCCAGGCCCAGTAGATCCCGACGTAGGTCTTGGTCGTGAATGATGGAATACGATCATTGGTCCATATCACGAGCCAAAAGTCGGTGCCAACGCGTGCGGATTGGATAATGACGAGGAGGACGAGGAGCGGGAGCGTAAAGGAGAGACCACCGGCGGCTTTTACATAGGAGAGCCAGACGCGAGTGTCGACGCTTCCTGTTGCGCGGTCTTCGGTTGTCATGAGGGTGTGTGGGACGTGGGTGCGTGTGATGATGGCTTTGATGCGTGCGAGCGTTGCTTCTTCGGAGGTGTCTGGTGTTGCCGTTTCATCTAGTGTTGTAAAGTCCTCTACAGTTGGTTTTTCTTTTTGTTCTGCAGGGCTCAAGTTGTCGCCTAGTGTTGCATTTTCATCCGCTTGCACAAGAGTATTTACGCGTTGATCCCTACTGCCATCATGTCCAGCATCGTCCTCCACTTTGCCCTCATCGCCGACTACCTTGTCATCCAACCCTCCAAAAGCCTTCATGAGCCTAGCCATCTCCCCCTCCTTCTTCATCAACTCCTCAAACCCGCCGACCTCAACCACGCGTCCCTCGTTCATAACAACTACCATATCACACCTCGGCAAAACCCTTAACTGATGGGTCACCAACACCCTCGTCTTCCCCTTCAAGGCCCCTAAAATACACTTTTCAAACAAATGTGCACCGACGTGCGCGTCTACAGCCGATAGTGGGTCGTCGAGGAGAATGATATCCGAGTCGAGATAGATGCATCGCGCGAGGTTGAGGCGTTGTTTTTGGCCGCCTGAGAGTGTGATGCCTCGTTCACCGATCTGAGTCATGTCGGCGTTGGGGAGGAGGGACAGGTCCGGTTCCAGGGCGCAAGCATGCAAGGCGTGAATGTATTTTGTTTGGTCAAAGGGACGGGAAAAGGTAATGTTGTTTCGGAGGGTTGTGTTGAGGATCCAAGGTTGTTGGGGGCAGTAGCCGAGTTTGCCAGAGTACTGAATAGTGCCGGATGTGCGGCGCATTTCGCTGATCAGAGCGTTGAGGAGGGAGGATTTACCGGAGCCGACGGGGCCAATGATGGCGATGAGGGCGCCTTTAGGGAGTGTGAGATTGATGTTCTGAAGCGTTCCTGGGAGTGGATGACGAGGTTGTATGGTATTGAGATGGATATCCCCCGTTGTGGTGCCCTGCTCATTGCTGATTTTGCGATCGTTTGCTTGCTGCTTTGCGGCATTATCCTCATCATCACCCTCCTTTTTGGTGGTTTTGTGCCCACCATCATCCAGAGTGGTCTTGTCGTACTTGGTAGCATCATCATCACCCTGTTTCTTGGCATCATGACCACCATCTTTCACAGCGCTCTTGGCCCCCTTGGTAGCATCGTCACCCCCCTCCCAAACAAAACATCCATCCACGACCCTCACCGCAATCTCCTCATCCTCAACGACTCCCGGGAACACATCCAGTTCATCTGCAAGTAACAACCCCTTGATCCTCCCCAAGGCAACCCTAAAATCGACCAGCGCAACCATTCCCTGCGGCAGAAACATGAGTGGAAACCTCAACTGGCCAAACCACGTTAACGCCGGAAAGATTTCACTAGCGTCCAAGGGATGCGTCAAGGCATAAATAATAATGGAGAGGGAGGCGGAGAGGATGGGGATGCCGAATGCAATGGCGAGGACAAGAGAGGAGAGCGTTGCGCGGTGAAGGAGTTGATTGATTTCCTTTTCGCGAACGGAAGATATTTTAGATAGGAACGACTCTTCCCATGCAAAGTACTTTATCAGACGAATTCCCGTGAGGATCTCTTGAGTGAGTTTGACGCGGGTGTCTGTAATGGGGGCAATGGTTTTGCGGATGACGGCGAGTTTGCGCATGATCCGGGTTTGGAGGGGGGCAACGAGGAGGAGGAGGCCGATGCCTGCAAGTGCCGATGGACCCAGTTGGGTGATAAGCAAGATGGAAATGGTGAGAATTTGAAGAGGGGCAGTCCACATAACGTGGAGAAACTGAAGAAAAAAGTCGATGCGTTGGGTGTCGGTTGAAACGATGGTCATAACTTTGCCGGGGTTGAAATCTTGTCTGGCTGCCGAAGAGAGGCGGAGGGTTTTGCGGTAGATGGCGGCGGTCAGAGCTGCGCGCACTGACATACCTTCGCTGCCAGCTACTTGGAAATAGTAGTTGTTGAGCAGGGAGCCAATCATTTGGAGAACAAAGAGGCCGATCACGTATCCGAATCTGTGTAAAAGAGATGATTGTTGGCTTCCTGTCCTTTTAAGCCCCTTTGGCACTACCTTTAACAACACCGAAATCCATTTCCTTGTACGAATGTGACCATAGATGCATCCCCGGAAACACACACGCCCAGATCCAAAGCAAACCACACAGGAACAAATGCCCCATTTTATTCCAAATACACTCACCCTTCAGCCAACGGTGGGAGTTTGGCCTCTGTCCCATGCTCCCGATTCTCATCAGCAATAGACTTGCTGGCAGCGACAAACTTTAGAATATATTTGACCATAAAGGGGGAAAAGATTAGGGCAAAGTCGCCAAGGCATTTGGCGATACCGATTGGAGCAAGTCTCCAGAACCACGCTCTTCTCATTGCCCCTAAGAATGAGATGAGGTGATGATGAATAGATGAACAGAAGAAAACTTTATGCAAGTCCGTACTGTACACATGGATGAACCCATTCAACACACAAGTAAATGACTCCACTACTCACGCCACAAGCTCGGCTGGATGGACGTTGAAGGTTGTTGAGATGTGATTAAATCTCCCCGTGAACTTCCATCCATACTCTGTTCCTGATGGCTCCATCCGACCTTTACTAATTCCTCTTTCCAGGCATCATCGAGCAAGCGATGAACATGCTCTACTTTATAGGTTGGCCCCAATTCCCAGATATCGTTGTGATCGAGAGGGCGTTGCCAACCCACGTAAAAAACGGGATTGAGCCAGGTGTACGAGAGACGGCTCCAAAGGGATGCAGTGGATTGAGGGCATGTGTGGGTGTGGCCCCAGTTTTTTGGAAGTTTGCGGCCTTTTTTCAAGGGCGCTGGTGATTCTTGATCACTGATATGGATCTTGTCGCTATCCTCCTCTTTTGGTGTCTCGGCCATCCTGCTGAATACTAAGGAAATGGAATTATGGGCAGTTCAAGCTCAAGGAGGAAGGAAAGTCTAAAAAATCAGCAGGACGGGCAAGGAAGAAAACGAAACCAACTAGTGTTTTTGTAAAAGACTGCCGATGGTGCGCAGTCATGTTCGATATTTGTCATCATCTGTTGCGCCGTGTTCCAAAACGTCCAAAATTGGGGACAGATAAGAGAAGACAAAAAAGACAAACACACAAGAAAATGACAAACTTACAACTGGGCATCCCAAAAGTGCGATTGATCAATAGGTGTGTTCTACATGCAGAATGCATATCTGTGTATGCATATCCATATCTGTGTGTGTGCTGCAAAGTGTTATGCATGCAAGTACCGTTGAAAGGTGAAAGTGTTCCAAAAGTGTGAAACACGTGACAAGTGTGAAATTCCTTCCCCTCCTTCTTCTTCTTGAAGAGTCCGCTTGGAGACCAGTTGGAAATCCCCTTCATTCACTGCTGCTCATGTCAATAAAAAGCATTCCAAATGACATACAAAAAACAAAATGGAAAGCAGCTCTTTCATTTCACACACTCGCAATACCAGTATCAGCTGTCATTGCACATTGGAAATTCCACATGGATGAACCTATATGAATAGCAATCATCAACGGCCATCAGATGATCAACTTGTCTGAATGGGGCATCCCACATTCTTACGCATTTTTTGCTCCTTGTTGCTTATCTATGCAAATGCAAAAACTGTGCATAGCTTTTACGGATCTGCCCTTCCATCACACGACGTTGGTGGATTGCATCATCACATTCCAATCATACTCTATTGCATTCCATCCAGACATCAACAATGCGCATCATTCAACCCTCTTGAACTTTCTCTCATCATCACCAAACACATTTCATCTTGCTTCTTTTCCATTTAGTTTTACGTGATTATTGCACGCAGGCACATTTCGTATCGTTCACGACGATATTCTCTCGTAAGGTATGGTTTCATTGAAATTGGTAAAAATAGTCCTCGGAACGGCTCAAGAAGTGACTGTGTGTCTTTTCCTCCAATAGGATTTTAAAGACTCAGTGAGTGTGTGAGTCGTTGACAGGAAATACGCACGCACACATTGCCATCTCCCTCTCTCCCCCATCTCGCTTACGGGAAATAACAACTTCTTATTTTGATAAAAGACGGACACAGACGCTCAACACAGTTCAACAGCTAGAACACTTCCCACAGACGATAGTAAGCGTAAAAAGATATTCGACATGGTCCCGCCTAGTCCAGTCTCCACTGGCGAGCATTCCCTTCCTGTCGCATCCGTCACCACAGTTCACGTAGAACCCCGTATCGATCCTTCCTCTACCAGAAGGCAGAGACTCTTGCAAGACCCCCCTAAACGTCAGGAAAATATTCACATTGAAGAGGAACTCCATTATGAGGATCGGGATCACAGATTCGCGCATGGTCATGGGGAGAGCCCCGATACTTTTACTCTCCAGAGAAACAGAACCCTTTCCATTGTATGCTTGAGTGTTTTGCGTTTGACTAGTAATGTCTAGATACTTATTTCATGGAAAGTCCCATACAAATCTCTTTGCAGAGGCTGAAAAGCCCAGGACACTCGGAGACGATCGCGCGTTTAGACGGAGACGACGCGGTTCGCATGATGAAAAAGTGGTTGGAAAGGCGAGAAAGTTTTTGATTGATGTGGAAGAGACTCAGCGTAAGTGTTTTATACTCCTTGCGAGAGTGACAGTGAGCGAGCGAGCAAGGTGGTGGCAGGTGATGGCGAGCGAGCTAGGAAACAGCGTGAAAGAGCCCGCTAAACTCTCGCGCTTGGTACCCGCCCAGCGACAAAAAGAAGGAGACACGAGTGAGCACAGTTAGAGGCACCACAACAAACGCATCCGCCCTACAAACAGAGCCTGGACATGGCTGTCGCCATATACATGCACTTACTTTTAAACAAACAAGAGTGTGCTGGATCAACCTGTCTTTCATAATTGTGCACTGTTTAACCGCACGTCAACCTCAGGGCTCATTCTCGCCCAAGAAGACACGGACGGAGACTTTCAAATTACGGTTCAAGACACTGGCCCCAAATCCTTTCACCTTGGCACAGCGAACTCTAGCGGATTCCGCAAGTACGAGATCCGTGGAACGTATATGCTCTCAAACCTCTTGCAGGAACTGGCACTTGCGACGGATTATGGAAGGAAATTTATCGTCTTGGATGAGGATCGGTTGAATGAGAATCCGTTGGATCGGCTGAGTCGGTTGATAAAGTACCATTTCTGGGACGGTTTGACACGGCGGATTGATGCTGAAGGTAAATCGCAAAGGCAAAATACCGATGCATATCTTTTGATGCGCAGGTGTTGTTTTCACGCATGGATATGGGTGCTGATTTTAGATTCCTTGAATTGTTGACAGGTCTCGAAATCATTTGCAACGACCCAAAGAATCGTTCACAGGACCAGAGACCACGCGTCTATGTCCCCTACCACGACGACCTGGCCATGGAATACTACACGCAGGTCGCAGCATCCCGCCCCCACCTGAACCTCGACATTGTTCGCCTCCCAGAAATCATTTCTCCGCGGTACGTTAAATCCTTAAACCAGCACCCCGGCATTCTCTCCCTGGGACTGCGCAAAACGGTTGACCCGCGCAGTGGTAAAACCCAAATTCGTGGGACGCCCTTTGTGGTTCCAGGCGGACGGTTTAATGAGATGTATGGCTGGGACAGTTACTTTGAAGCGCTGGGACTCTTGGTGGACGGCCGTATTGAATTGGCGCGAGGAATGGTGGAAAACTTTAATTACGAGATTGAGCACTATGGCAAGATTCTCAATGCCAACCGATCGTATTACCTGACGCGCTCCCAACCCCCGTTCTTGACGGACATGATTGCCGAGGTTGCGAAGCGCTTACCTGAAAAGGGATGGACACCTCCTGAACTCAAGGTATGGCTCGCGCAAGGTTATCGCGCGGCCATCAAGGAACTCTTGAGTGTATGGATGGCCAGTCCGCGGTTGGACCCTGTGGTTGGTTTATGCAAGTTCCATCCTGAAGGCATCGGCATGCCCCCTGAAACGGAGGCATCGCACTTTAACCATATTTTGGAACCGTATGCGGAAAAGGCGGGCGTGTCATTGGAAGAGTACATGCGTATGTATAATGAGGATATTATTCAGGAACCGGAGCTGGATTTGTATTTTGTGCATGATCGGGCTGGTATGTGCGGCGCTTTTTCTTTTCTTTTTTTTTTTCTTGATGGTTGTGTGACTGTAGCATTGTTTATTTTAATGATGAATAGTACGTGAGAGTGGGCACGATACCACATACCGGTTTGAAAAACGCTGTGCCAATCTGGCGACGATCGACCTCAACAGTCTGGTATACAAATACCAGATCGATCTTGCACATGTGATCCAGGACGATTTCGGAGGCCAGTTCAAACTCCGTGTGCGACGCGGTCCCGATAATGTCTTTTTGAACGGGTTCTTGTCGTGGGTTGAGAATTTACGGGCCAAGGGTGTGGACGGGTCGATTGGTAACAATGGTGGATGGGAGACGGGGTGGGCAAAGGGTATCATGGTCTGTGATGATGAGATGGACGCCGAGTACCGGCAGTGGGTCCAAGATGGGAGTGTTCCGCACCCTACCTCTGAGACGGACAGCGAAGTTCCGACCTACACCCTCCCCCCCGACGCACCGTACTTTTACGTTACGTTTACACCCCGCCTTTTTTCGCTCCTCTCTCGTCGGATGCACACCTTGATTGACACGTACCTCTGGAACCCGACGCAGAGCCTCTACTACGACTGGGACTGCGCTACGATGGAGCAATCCGTTTATGAAACTGTAACCTGTCTCTGGGCCCTCTGGGCCGGATGTGCCTCCGAAGCCCAAGCCAACGCCATGGTTCCGCGCGCACTCGAACTTTTTGAAGTCTTTGGCGGACTTGTCTCTGGTACGGAAGAATCCCGTGGCCGTATTGGACTGGACCGTCCGAACCGACAATGGGATTACCCTTACGGATGGGCCCCGCATCAAATCCTTGCCTGGCCGGGTCTTGTTCGTTATGGTTTTACGACTGAAGCTCGCCGTGTAGCGTACCGGTGGATGTACACCATTACGAAATCCTTTGTTGATTTCAATGGTGTCGTTCCGGAGAAATTTGATGTGGTGCATTTGACGCATAAAGTGAATGTTGAGTATGGGAATGTGGGTGCTGATTTCAGGTTTGTGGTTCGGGAGGGGTTTGGGTGGATGAACGCTAGTTTTCAGGTTTGTATTTTTTATTTCGTGGTGTCCTCATTTTATCGTCACGTTGATGGTTTTTGTTAACTGTTGCTTTTGTAGTTGGGTCTATCGTACCTTACGAAAAATATGCGGCGCGCGTTGGGAACTTTGACGCCTCCTGAGCAGATGTTTGGACAGGCTGTTATTGGCTTGGGTGTTGGGTAGAATATGAGATTATGACATGGGACTCTCGTTGCATGTGGATTGGTGTGGGCGAGTTTTCTTTCTGTGTGTTTTAGAATGTCTACGATGGAGAGGCTTTCTTTCTTTGAAACTTTTGTGAAAGTGAGAGTTTACTGCTTGAACAGTGCCTTAGGGGTGCACCACTGCACTACGGTCGTTTCTCGAAAGGGCAATGGGTACATGTATGCCATACATTTTCACACACGATTAGGACAATGAGAGCGATGGGTAGATCCTAGTCCAAATGAACGAAAATATTTCACAACTCCAACTCTAACCCTTTTATATGATGGATTTGGCGTTGGAAAGAGATGTTGTGTCAAACGAGAAGTTGTAAATCGATCGTTCAAGTCCAACTATGCTGAACGGTTCTTCATAACCTTGTCATGCAGATAAGGACAGATACATCTACAGGTTTAGATGATCCGTATTGGTTGCTCAGCTCATCACCTGTGAACGAATTGGTGTATATTGCACATGTCTGGTTGGACAGCGTCTTTTGTTGACAGTCCAGGATCCAAGGTTGTCTATCTTTTCCATAGGCCATTCGTGGAATGCCAGAATACATCATAACCATAAAAAAAAAACGAACATATCGAAAAGAATCACACAGCGAATGTACAGATTAAACAAAAACATAGCATACAAAGCAAATAAATCGTTCACTCACATATCGAAAAAGTATTCCAACTTTTTTTACAATCCCACGAGTGTTTTGATCAACAAACACCCACTACCCAAACACACGCATCACCATATACCCTCCCTGGACGCGGCGAATACGAACCGTACGTCCTTGTGGTAATATGACTCGTCGGAGGAGTATCCGATACCCTCCCACTCGATTTGAGTCTCGACAATTTGAACCTAGAGGCCCACAAAACGAGACAGCAAACATTTTACTCCCTCTCTTCCATTGGAAAAGCATCTTCTCTAACAAACACTTACCTCCACCCCTGTCGCTGCGTATACGGCGGGGGAGGAACGTATCTTGGTGGCGGATCATCGTATTCCGTGCGCGGTGTGTACGGTGGGAGAGGTTGCGATGATTGGGTGGTTGAGATGGATGTGGAAGGGGTATGAGGAGGTGTTGAGACGAGGCGGCGAAGGACCGTACGACTGAGCGTTGCCATTGAGGTTCCGAGTTCGGTGTAGAGGGATTCGGATATGAGGGCCATTTTTTTGTATGTGTATATGTATGGGGAGGTTTTTGTCTTTATGATTTTATATTCCTGTTGCTTGCTTGTTCAAAAGGCTTGCTTGAAAAAAGAAGCTGAACTTGTAAACAGTCTCCCCAACCTCTACAAAAAAAAACACACATCCAGAAACAACAATAACAACAAAGGGAACACACACATCACGACACCCTCTCTCTGGAGGGACCCTCCTTTTACCACCAACCCATGCTGCTGCTTGTACAAAACTGAAAGGAAAACGTACCACACATTGCACACTGGCACACTTTTGCACACATAATAACACCCTCACAAGATCATTACATAACACGCGATACAACACGTGAGGTGGGGGTGTGTGATGTGTTATTTGTTTAATTAATAGGGTTTCTTCCATTTTGTTTTCTTGTGTTTTTATTTGGGTTTTTCTTTGTATTTTGACTTTAACAGCAGCCAGTTTTGGGGGAATTCTGTTCTGTAGTTGGTTTTATGGTTGTTTTGTTTTAGAGTATTGTTTAATATGGCTGGTATTTGGCTCACCCAACCTAGTAAAGCAGCAGGTGGAGAATGGGCTTTTGATACAGATATGGTGGGATGTTGCATTTCTCGTTTTTTTTTGATTGTTTTCGCATGTCCATTTGTGGGTCTTGGTTGTGGTTTCTTGGAATATTGCCTTGTTTCTCATCGTCCGTATGTGTGTTGCTTCGGGCGTGTTGGCACGTCGTATCCTAACATGACATGGGATCAGATGGCACCTGTGACGTGATCCATCATGCCAAACACAACGACAAGACCTTTATATTTCTAGATTCAAACACATCATGAGGCTGTCAAACGTCCGATTTTCGAGAAATTTAATCAAGCATAGTGAGAACCAGGCATATTAAAAAGTCAACAGAAGCGCATAATGGCCTATAAATGGCTAACTAGCTAACAACAATCTATATCAATACTATCAAAATATGTCGTGACGATTATCCAACGAGTCATAGTGTCTCTGCAGCTTCTATTCATCAATGGTGGATTGAAAAGAAGCTTTTCGTGTCAATGCACTTGACCCTACTACCAATGCTTGAGAAGGAGGTACCGAAGCCACAACACTCCCACGTCGACTTATCCTCTCTTGCTCTTGCCATGCCTCTATAAGCTGTTTACGGAGATTCCTTACTTCTTGTCTGAGTCGCTCACATTCTTCTGCACCTTCGATAGATCGCAAGCGGGCGTTTTCTTCTCGTAACTCTTCGATTTCCGCTTTCGAGCGTTCTAATTCGCGACGGAGAGTTTTGAGTTCGGCGGCTAGGGATGCTGGATGGTTCGTTGGTGTCGATGGACGGTAGGGAGAGGACGAAGAAGAGGATACGTAATATTGCTGTACGACCGAGGAAGATAGAGACGAAACGATTTCCTCGCCGTCACCTGCAATCACGGTTGGGATCACCTCGTACTCTTTGACCATATTGTCAGATCCAAATGGGTCGAATCCGCTGGCTGCAAACAGCCGGTCATTGACAACAAAAATGGAGGAAATGGGACCACCGGTATCTGGAGATCGGTACGTTCTCACGAGATGCCCGGTATTGGCATCCCATTCGCGAACACGTTGATCCCATCCTCCTGCAAATACCCTTCCGCCATCGACGAACACAGACAAGAGCCCACATTCGCCCCCGTACGCTCGAATGGCTTCACCAGTCGTGACGTCCCACTCGCGCACCGTTCGATCTTCTGACGCAGAAAACAGTCGAGGACCTTGGACAAAGATGCCCGTGACACGATGGGCATGACCTTGATACGTCCGAGCAGGTGAACATGTTTTTGCACCTTTTGATACAGACGTCGCTGGGCCGGCCTCCCACTCCCGAATCGTTCGATCTTCGCCGGCGGTATACAACTTTTCCCCCGCGACAAAAACACTCAGAACCGGTGCATTGTGCCCCACGTACGTGCGCACTAGCTTTCCAGTCCCTAAATCCCATTCTCCGACATACGGCGTCTCACCTTGTCCGCTCCATCCAACCCACGATGCCGCTGCTCCAGCAGCAACATAGGCTACTCCAGTCAATTTTTGGATGGACGACTGGGCTTGAACCGGTAGTTCTACTCCTTGTGGTTGTCCCCCACACCCCACAAAACATCGGTCCAAAGTAACAAATAATGCATTCACACAAAGCCCCACCTCAATCTTTTTTAGAAATGCACCTGTGACCGTATCCCATTCCCGAATACACCCATCTGCCGAGCCGCTGTAGAGTCTTGGCGGAGTGTGTTGGACAAAGAGGGCGAGGACAGGGGATGTGTGCCCAGAGTAGGTACGAGTGCAGGCGCATGTCGTTAAGGAAAACTCTTTTATGGTGTGGTCATGACTGGCGGTGAAAAGGCGGGTCCCCTATTTACCAGAACCGGCGGCCGTTAGTCCTTGTGCCATAAGTGATTCCAAAAAGTTAGAAACCCAAACCTGCACGAATATGGCGTTAATGTGACTGGAATGTCCTTGAAAGACCCGCACCGGATGCTGCACAGGGTCCATTACGGGCAGATGATGGGAAGAGTCTGGTGGTGCCATAAGTGATTCCAAAAAGTTAGAAACCCAAACCTGCACGAATATGGCGTTAATGTGACTGGAATGTCCTTGAAAGACCCGCACCGGATGCTGCACAGGGTCCATTACGGGCAGATGATGGGAAGAGTCTGGTGGCGAGCCCAAAAACCAAGTTCTGCAATCGCTCTTGTCATTTAACCTTTCACGGATGGATGGCACAGTCAAGCAGTGCTGAGTAAGCATTGAATCTCAAGATGATGTCCTTCGAAAGACAACGAAGAGCATGGTCAACTTTTTGAGATTTGGGAAGCCCTCCGCTGCGTTGGGACAGTATCAGCAACAAGTTACAGCCCCCGTAGACTCTTCTCGCGAAATCTCATTGACTGGTAAAGGTTAGAATGTTAATGGACTTATTGCTGTATCAGGACGATGAGCGAATATTCTTTGAGGAGACTACAAATGGACAGAAAGCTGTGCAATCACATGTTATGAAGCACCATATTAGCAGACGAATGGCTTTGTCTTTTAGGAATCCATATCCCTCTGCATGTGCAATTGACGTTTGCGTACGCCCTGTTCGTTGCATAAACTTTTGTTCAAGTATCCATTAATAGCCAACCCATATGGAAGGGTTTTAGCTTTTTGCTATAAATAGCATGAATGACAAAAGATCTGCGTACTGTTTCGAGAACAATGTTTGCGGTCTTGAGGATAACGATCGAAAGGCACAAATAGCCTTCAAGTCAAAGTCATTTTGTCGCACTGCTAAATATTCGGGAATGGATCAATTTAGGAGAACCCCTCGGAATACAATGTCCGATGGAACCCTTAATGTTTTCCTCAATAAATGATGGAGAAACTTTGTTTATGATGGCGGCTGTAAACAACAAGACTAAAAGACCTGGTATTTATGCATTTCGGACGGAAGTGACAGCTTCTACCAATTTGCACCGCCTGTTAACTTTGCACGACCAGGCGGTGACAGCCGTTTGGCGATACTTTAAAAGCTCTTTTTTCTTTAATTGCCCATGCTACTAAGTATCTGCAAGAGGTGCGCGCACTCTTAATTGCCATTGAAATGAGTGAAAGAACGGGATGGAAACAACCCACGTCGAGCAGTAGTAGTGGTATCGGACGATGTAACCTACGAGTATGGGCAACATTGGCCCTCCTAGTCCTGCAATTCGGGGTTTCGACCAGCGGTCTCTGCATGCACAATACGAGGAATAATGATGTTTTGACTTTAACGGAGCCATATGGATTTTTTTGGATGTGGGTTTGAAGGAAATAGGTTTCGCACACTTATCTTTGAACTGATTGAAACTTTGTTGCCCATATCAGTACCGACGGCATAGACGAATATGCCGCGGATGCCAACTGCTCCATCCTCATTGCCCCAGTCTGGGATCAGCCGATTACCGGCATCGCCATTGACTACATTACCGTCGAAACCGAAGCCTGCTGCGACCACGCTTATACGTATGCGGGCGACACTCTTGATGCTCCGGAAGTTGGCCGACATAATGGAACAGTCACCACACAGCTGCAGGTCAACGGGTCGACAGCATTTTTCAATTTTCAGTCAGATGGATCTGTCCAGCGGGATGGAATCATCGCTTTTTATCACATCTTAGATATACCCGACAATGAAATACCTTGGGTGAACATCTCGTGCCCTTTTGATTGCTACGGACGCGGCCAATGCGTTGATGGAAAATGCGTCTGTGAAGAAGGATATACCGGGGGACTGTGCAAGAACGATGACAATCGCAAGGTACTTCATATCAACATTCACACTTGCATATTGAGATCTCTGCGTAACGGGCTCGATTTCAGTTATTTGCTCTGTACGACAACTGCCAGGGAGATCACTGGCAGGCAAACTGGGATCGGACATATCAATCAAATATTTGCAACTTTACAGATTGGTCGGAATATACCATTGTTTCTACCTGGACAGGTAATATCAAACTACGGAAGCAGAGGGGCTATTGCTGATGGAGCAGAAATGCTAAGTCGGTCTTCTGACCCTTCAAACAGGCATTTCATGCGCGAACGGTCGAGTCAGCAACTTGGACATGCGAGACACTGGGATGAATTGCACGGGCAACGGGCTACCGAGAGACAGTTTGCCGCGATATTTGGAAACGATTGACTTTACGGGAGAGTTATTGACAGGCACGCTCCCTGGGGACTTGTTTCGAACACCATATTTGAATCAACTCTTTTTATCCAATACAAGACTGGAAGGGGAGTTACCTGCTGAGGTTGGTGACCACCCTTTCTTGAAATCCAGTAACAGCTGTTGACATGTGAGGCGATAGGTTTCATGGGCCACAGCGTTAAACACTCTTCTGTTGCATGACAATAATCTGATCGGGTAAGTTTATAAACAAAAGATGATTATGGATGCATTATTGACGCTGGTCTTTTTCAATTAGCCCTCTCCCAGAAGGTCTAACACGCCTACCTCAACTCAACGAGTTAAACCTGGAAAACAACAATTTCTTTGGTTTTGTCCTGGATGACTTTGCATATTTGCAGCGTGCTATCATCCTCCTCGCTGGAAACCAATTTTTCTGCCCAACGCCCAACATAACTCGCATCCATTCCGTTACATGTAATAACATTAGCCTGACTTCCGTTACCCCCAACACTGCTGTCAGTACCGGCGGGGACACGGTCGTGGTTCGCGGAGTGGGCTTCCACCCCGGTATTCAGATGAGCTGCGTTTTTGGTGGTATCTCGTCGCCGAAAACGGAGGTGGTGGATTGGAACACCATTGTATGTACAGTTCCACCACGTTTGGCAGGTGACACATCGATAGAGATATGGGCCTTTGGTAAAAAGGCTGCCACGAACGGACTGCCTTTTGAGCTTCTCAATGATTGTGCGCCTGGAACATATTTGAGTCCGACGAACATGACTCAATGTCTTGGCTGTCCTGGTAAGTCTATCTAGTCTTAGGAAGCTTGGGTGAATACCACTGACATGCAAACGCTATTATCCCTCTCAGAAGGAGCAATCTGTGAAGGCGGGCAGACCCCTCCGTATCCGAAATATGGCTATCACAAGGCCGCAGAGTAAGACTGATCCTGACAGTAACCTATTGCCACATCATCTCAACTTTTGTCTCTGTCACTGCAGCATGGATGTATTTTTGCCCTGTTTCATTCCATCGGCTTGCCCGTCACGTATGGTACGTTCTGGTATCGCAATCTTCTCACATTGCGTGTTACTGATGGACGTTGCCACGAAAGAACGGCGCCTGCAAAGCGGGTTTTACCGGTCCTCGCTGCAGTCAATGTGAAGAAGGCCTGTTTCTCAAAGGACAAGAGTGCCTTGACTGTACCGGCTCGCGTGGATTGGGGCCTATTCTAATCGTTTCTTTTGGATTTGTGTTATTGAGTGCGTTTGGAATTTGGATGGCTGTTACTGGTATGTGACTGTGATTCCCGTTGCACTGAATCAAAAGCACTGTGAATTGATTATAGAAATTGTACTCCGGATGAACAGATCTCAACCTCTCGTCAGGCACCCTGCTTCTTTTCTTGATTCAAGTATGCACCTAGTTTTGGACATCATATGGAGAGGAATGGCTCATCTCTTATTCTTTCCGTATAAAACAGATTTCTGGACTCATTCTCAAACTCCCAATGCGCTGGCACACTCTGTTTGGACCTCTCCACACCTTTTTGCTCAATGCAAACGTCAACCTCGTATCCCTTGGGCTCAACTGCGCTTTCCGGCTTACATTTGATGAATGGATGAGCCTACTGCTCTGTGTGCCGTTGATTTTCCTGGGAATCATATTGATGATGTGTTTTGCATGGGTTGCTTGGGTGACGCTAAAGGGAGGGAAGTCTGCTATCTGGGCGGTGAGAAGAGCAATAGACACAACCATCAATGCTTCTCTAGCGTTGTCGATTCTGGGTCATGTTCCGCTGGCTGAGCAGTTTGTCGCTGTTTTTGAGTGTGCCACGGATGGTGCGGTGATCTTTGGTTTACGGTGCATGTGCTTTTTCTGCTGTTGCCTGACTTGTTTCTTCATCAACAGTGGAACGCTCTTACATGATTTCGAACCCCCAAGTCAGTTGCTACACCCCTGAATGGTAGCTTATATGCGAAACATGCAAGGATGATGTGCACACTCGCTAATTATGGTCGTACTTCAATAGGAATAACAGCAAAATGAAGGCAATCCTCGGATGCGTTCTCTACGCTGGCGGCATTCCTGTCATGTTATTCTGCCTATCAGTTGCATTTCGGAAACGGCTGAACGACACAAATATTTTACACAGGTTTGGGATCGTCTTTGATTTATATACTGAATCCTCCTGGTGAGTTACCAGTCTTGTCAGCCGCCGTTGCCAACGTCAGAGCTAATAGGTTGCGTTTGTCAATGTATAGGTGGTTTGAACCTTATCGCTCAACGTACGGAATGGTCCTTATGACGATTCCCATGGCATTTGCAAACTATCCGGCGTTCATTGTGACACTTGGACTGGCTGTAATTAACCTGGACAAGTTTGTGGTGAGTGCCAAAGACTTCTTGCTATGGTATTTAAACATGTGGATTTTCGATTTTTAACCTGCTTGTCCTGGCAAGGTTATGCGAGTTTCTCCTTTCCGATTTCCTCACTCTAACCGTATATACAATATGATCATCTGGACACTCAACACGTTGAGCATCGCTGGAATATTGTACTATTCAGAAACTTTGACGGAGAGCCAGCAGCATTTGATTGGAGTAATGGGTGTTGCGTCATTTTCAATATCGTACGTGCAATGTGCAGAATTCGTTATTTCATTTTTTTCTAACATCATTATAGATTAGCGGCAGTTATTCACAGCCTCTTATACGAGTGGCAGCTGCTATGGTACCACGACCTTGTCAAAGTTCCGCTCTTGTCGAGGATCCTCACTAGCCGATTCTACTTGACCCTATTCCCGCGACATCTCACACCTCTAGGAAGACAAGAGACAAAGACCGGGCAAAGGCTTCCCGCGCTGCCTAGACCACCAAAGATTCAAGTGTACCCGCCACTACTGTACGAAAGCGCGGATTCATTGCGCAAACGGAAGGGGATTGAAAATCCAGTTGAGTTGGATATTCAGAGATCTGCGTTGGCTTGCGATATGGGGAAGGAGGCTATAGAGAAGGGGACCCTAGATTGCGAAGCCGGAGAACGGTTAAAAGGTTCTGGGTCCAGCGCTGCGCGATGAGTATTGAGATAGATGGTAGTTGGAATTAGGTATAGAACATACATGCCGCTATGTGTAGCTTTTTTTATTGCTTTGTACAGTTATCGATCAAGGGAAAAATTATGTGTATGTCGACTGTGGTTCATTCACTCTACTTGAAGCAACGTTTTCTACTTGCTAGTAAACAACTCTCCCCTACGTATAGATAAGCCTGCTAATGTTATGTTATTAGCTATATACAACCCTCCTTTGTTCAAACCGCAGTTCTCAAAATTCAACTGGAAATTTGAACATCTCAAACAACTTCTCGGCTGGCGTAGCAAAACTGTATCCTTTTGGAAACATTGGACTAGGAACTCGCACTGTCCCTCTCAAAACCCCGCATACGGCTCCGTACTCGTCAATTACCGGACCTCCGCTAGATCCGGGTTTGATCAGCGTGTTCAGTTCCATGACACTCAAGTCGTCATATGTGCCAGTCTACAACGTAAGACAAGGACAATTCAGGCCAGGACGTGGCAGACGAAAGCTACATTAACTACAAACCTCGGCTTTCGAGCCAATCGCATTTTTGTACATCAACACTTTACAGGCTTCCCACTCGTGATCCGGGTGTATATGCACTTTGAGGTCTGTACCGACTGGTGGTGGGTACGGAGACACAGCAAGAGGTCGGAGTATAACGGAACTGTCGGGGCATGGTGGGCCGAGTTGAAGAACAACCAGATCATGCTCAGGAAGCGACGCTTTGATGTCTTGTACTGCGAGTTTGGTCGACCAAACGTGAGTCGAGAAGCAGAGCACAAGAGCGGGCTAGACACAAACCAGGGTATATTGTCCCATCACTTGTCATAGCAACGCTAGTGCTTTGCGCTTTGGAGTTGGGCGGGACAACAGGCCCTATCTGTTCCGAGACCAATCGAAAAGTCAGGTTTCCCTCACAGATCAAAGCTCACATGTATATCCCTATAGCACCTCATCAAATGTGTGGCAGCAGGTAACCACCACTCCGCCTTCCAGGATCACGAAACCTGTGCTTATTCCAATCCTGGGACCCCGCCCCTTCCAATCTGGGACGACATGGGCAATGAGCACTACGCCATCTGTAGATTGTTGATCCGGCGTTGGTTGATATGGAAGGATTCTATCCATAACCACTCCATGCTTGTCCTCTATTCGATCGAGCAGGCTCGCAAGTGGTGTGGCTGTTTGGAAAGTAAAGCAAGATTGTGCCCCACGCATGAGATGCTCTTGGAGGGCGACGAGCGGGAGACGGCGGTAGTCCGTCGTCAACCTTCGACATTGAGAGATACACTTCACAGGACGGAAAGCGGGTGGTAAACGATTGACAAATCTCATTTGTGACGGAAGCCTTCCAAAATATCCAAGATGAACCTGCGGGTGACGGGCTAACAGCGAAATGATTCACATCCCGATGTGTGACGCGTTACGTTATCAACAAAACAGTGTGCTTTCCTTAAAGGTTTATGTGATATACGATACAGCAAAACAACCTATCAACAGCCATAAACAGCAAAATAAAAGTCATGCAAGCATCGCTTTGACCACCCACAATGTTGAAACCGTCCTGCAAGCTGATACTTAATTTCCAACCATAGATCGCCGTTCCAAAACCATCTTGCAAAAGACCCTGTGCTGCCCCGCCTTGTGCTCGTTCATGCACTCAACAGAGCAGTATTTTGCTACTCCACAGAGTGGACAATGGATCAAAGCATCCAGGTTTGAATTCCACGGTCGGGTTACGATTTCCTCCCCCTCTTGATGAATGACAACCCGCACATGTTGCTGAGAAATCTGCATAATCCGCTTGCATTTTGAATTGGAACAGCTGCAGTCATGCAGAAAGGGGTGCCATTGACTTGGATTTGGGCCTTGTGCAAGAGAATGCGATGCAACCAACTGCAAGCAAGACATTGCAGTTCTGAATTCTCGAGTTTTCGTGGTCTGGCGGGGAGACCAGCAACTCTGCATGTTGACGGCTTCGTTGAGGCGGGCACGGTGACATGTAATTTTCTCGGCCAGATCTTTAATAATGGTGTCAGACGGATCACTTTTTTCAAGGGCAATCTCCAGTTGTGCCGCTTTCAACGCAATCATCCAACATTCTCCGGTTGGAAGGTATTCTGAATGGCCGGGGGCAGTTGCCAGAAACCGGTTAAGCCTGTAAATTCCCTCATTTAGAAAATCGCCTCCCAATCGCGCTAGCGCCTGAAGATCTTGATATTCCCAATCTGCCGATGACGGGCGATTCTGGGAGCAACCGAGCTGCCTGAAACCCTCTCGCATGGCTACGATGGCCAGGCCGAGTTCTGCATCGTACTGATACTTATGTCTGTAACGTCCAACCGGTCCAACTGCATCAATACCCAAAGTGTTACGCAACCAGCGGTTGGGTTTAAGCCACTTGTCCGATGTCACGGCGGCATGAAAGTGCTCCGAAGCAGCGTCAAGATCATCCAGTTCCAGGTGAAAGATGCCGCTCCAAAAGTCAAAGGATCCATATCGGAATGCCGGATGTTTGATATTCTTGCAGTCATAGAGGTTCTCCAGAACATGTAAAATCTGGTTCTTTCGAGTCGGAGGATGCGGGGTCGAAGGGGTGGTCATGAACGCCGAGACGAGCTTGGCGTTGAAGGCAAAAGTGCGTCGCTTATCTTCTTCAATCTCCGCAGAAGTCTTTGTTGGGGCATTTGCTGCTGTAACGGTAGCATCGGGCTGAGTGGAGACTCTAGAGATGGATGGATTGGTAGCAATATCGGATGTTTTGGAGATAGTCGTTTCCCGCGCAGCGTCCAATGTTCTTTGTAATGGTTGAGTCTCACCCGCGGCCGATGTGGTGGTGTCTTGGACTTCGCCTGTCCGCTCATTGTCGTCCCAAGATTTATTCTCCTCTGTGTGATAGTGGATAACTGACACGTCATGCACCATTTCGTTCCATCCGGTACCATCGCCTCCGCCTTCTTCATCGACTCGAAGTTCTAGCAATGCTTCACGAACTTGATTTCGCTTCTTCATTTGCTCAAGAATCTCATTTGTATCAAGTAGATCATCCTCTGAATCCTCTGCCGCCTGATCCTCTTCTCCATAACCCTCCAGTTCCTGCCAGTGGGCGTCCAGAGTTTTAGGATAAATGTCGACCCTGGCTCGCTCAATGCTACAACGGGGTTTGAAGACCGGAACTTGACGTGTTGAAGTATATGCATCTAAAGTAGCTGGTCCCTCTGAGAGTTGTTGCGTCACAAAGCTAGTGAGGAGGTCGTAGTTTTCTACGTAGCTTGGCTCATATGGGTCAAGAACGCGGAACCACTAACAGTTGCGTAAGTCCCATCATATGCGGATCGGCGAATAATATGGTAAACTTCGAACGCACCTTTGTGAGCGCATCTCCGAAAAGCTGCACGCAATACGGATCTCTATTCCGTAAGAGTTTCAGACCTTCATGCCACAGATATACTGCAACCTCGAATCGCTCGGCCTGTTCAACACAGTATAATGAGTATCCGTATAAATCACAAGGCGGTCAATACTTTGGTCCAGATTCCTGGCTGGACACTGGTACATTGAATGTTGCCTAACCTCCTCGTGTTCTTCTACATGAACCTTATGAAATTGCCACACATTATACTGGTAGACATCATTTTCTGCTTGTCTAGTTTTAGTGCACCAATGCCGTGACAAACAAAGCTTGACCGCTACGAACCGAGGAAGGGAACGAATGGCATAGGATGCCGCAACGGGATAGGTGTCATTGCTGTCATATTATTCCAAGCAAAGGTCTGAGAGACTTTATGATCTGGAGGCATTTCTTGCGCCCATCTGACGCGCCAAAGTCTAAATCTCGTTTGTTTCCCCCACACACGCGAGGCTTGTGATATCATGTAGAATAAAGGGCGATGCTTCCACTAGCTGCGTGCTCCCATCTCAATATCATATTATATTTGTAAATTCCACATATGAAACAGTCAAAAACGACTATGCAAGGTCCGACAGATGCAAACTCTCGCGACTAGGCTCCTCTGGTAAATCCTTGGAGAATAAATGGTCTTCCATAGCTTCTTGGGGAGTGACAGCACATATACTCGTAAAAGGGTGGGCATGTGCCCGCGTTTCGTTATACCGGGATCTCTCCACTTTGAACCGTGCACGTCCACGGTGGAATTGCTGTTGTTCCTTCTGTGCTGCTAATAGCCCGCCTTCTAGTACATCTCGATTGTCTCCAGAATCGCTGAGTCCAAAAGCAAACTCGTTCAAATGCTGCCGGAAACGAATGGTCAAGACGCCCAGAAACGAACCTGGCGATTGCATTCTTTCTTCTTTCGTGAAGGGCTCGCTGCTCTACAGCATGTCGCCTTTCATCATCCGCATATTTTTTCCGGTTGGCCAAGTATACATGGGCAAACTATCAAATTGTATGAGTTACCATCTGATGATGCCATTGTGGGTGACCGTAGTGGTAACATCCGGAAAAACATTGTTGATTGTACCTGTTTCTGCTTAAGCTCATCCAAATGCCCAGTGCGGTAGAAGATTCTCAAATTTCGCTCCACTTCTTCCGTCTGGGATGACTTCAATGCACTGGAAGGTGCAGAAGCGTCCTTCAGAAAGTGTTGATCATGGTAATGGTAGCGCACTGTGGGGCGCAACTGCTCCAGCAATTCCGTTGCTACCAGAGAGACGGAGAGGTACCTACCATTAGGATTGGCATTGGCAGTCAAGTTATCAGTACCCGCTCCCAGTTGCACACTGCATCGATGACAACGGCCATGTTGAAATGGCGAGTCGGCTGGACGTAGCAGGTGTCAGCTGGGCGTTTGGTAATGCCTTGTTGAACTCTGCATATTGACAGTGCATACCTACCAGATGCTGGAGAGCTTTCGATTCAAGCTCCTTCTTTTGTTTTGCACGACAACTCAATCGTTCACGTAAACTAGATTCAAAGGCACGACGGTGTTCCAGCTTCCGTATTGCCATATCGTGTGCTCTTTGTGATTCTCGTAAGGCTGTTAACTGATCGGTCGCGAGTTATATTCCCCGCACATCCAAGGGGTTGAATCGAACATGAAAAGTCGCATTATCTTACATGAGCGTCAGCCTCCCCCCAAACGCGCGAAGCCGACTGTCGCTTGTCAAGTTCACCGTTCATTCTCTTCGCTAAAGCCCCGTTGGAGAACATCTCAGCCGCTCTCGTTATCACAAGGTCGTCTTGTAGCCCAATTTTGAGACTACCATCGAGCGTATTTACAGCATCATTATTATATATTTCTTCGTCGCTTTCGGTTCCCCATGCCAAGAGGCTAAAGCCCTCCCATCGCTCTACCCGAACGTTCGGGTTGGAAGTTGGTGCATTGCAGGCCATGGTAATACTGCGAGAGCGCTGGTTCACGGTAGTCGCTGCAAAGCATTTAGGAGCTCTACGTTGCTTGGCATGTGAAGAACTGTTAGGCTGCGGGGACCGTCGCATCTTGTGGAGGGATGTCGCCAAACTTGCTTGAGCCGTTGACCATTGCTTTGGACAGTTTCACATGACTAAGCAGGCAGTCAGCTGACCAAGTCCTTGGAGAGCCCAAGAAGCTTTATGTTTACACGCTGTGTTTTTTTACAAGGTTAACAGCGATCCTATTCTACTTCTCTTTAGTCTCAAAAGTCTGAAGATCAGCAGCCTTTGCTGCATTGGCCCTCGCAGAGGTGCTTCTTTGACCATATCCGTAACTCAAACTAGGACTGTAGCCATATTGATTGACACTCCACTTGCCATGCCCCTTGACAGGAGGAGCAGTAGGTGCTAGTCTAGCGGTACTGTATCGGGGATCATGATATGATGACCCGGCTTGAGTTCGTGGATCTGCGTCCCCAGAGAAGCATTCTGGGTGGTAGAAGAGACGTATTTTCCTCCCGTCCCTGACCTGCCCAAGCGCAACTGAGTATTTGTTTTTTACGATGGGAGATAATATGCCCCACATCCAGCTTAAACCAACTCTACCTTCACATGCTCATCCTTGTAGATTGTCCTTCTGCATTCTCTGCACGTTTGAGTGCGGATTGCGGGACCTTCACTGACAGTCCAGTATTCTTGGTATGACATTTCGGGGCAGCAGTGATGGAACTCACCCATGGCGTTGAATGATAAGCAAATCTATATTTAGACAAGCCATTACAAGCGATGGCGGCATTGCCATTTGACAGCTCATTATTCACTCGCCTTGGTACAGTCGTATCATTCGTCTGGCATGTGGTGAAAAGTCTAGACCCCTCAAGTACAACCGTGCGACGCTCTCGCCCATGGTCAAAAATAAATCACATCTGGAACTAACAGGTGGATCCAAGGCGGACACTGCGACTAACCCGTGCTATTGTCCTCGGCCGCAAAGCAGGATGGCAGACTCCGTAGCCTCCGCAACGCACGGGTAATATTTTGGTCAGCAGTTATGTAATTGCCAACGTTTGGCAGGAAGTTATCCCCAAACTATTACCATGAACCCTCCATGGATAAGGGTGATTCAAAATATGGTGGTGACACTAAGAGTTATTTTTGAATATAGATTCAAGATACACAATGAGGCCTTGGACCCAAACACTTGGTCCAGTTTACGAAGCATGTGAACTATCTCGAGGGTTTATTTTTCGCGAGCAATTCCTCTTGCCCGTAGGATCTCCCTAACACCGCCTGCATGGCATCGCCTAACAACCATGGGCCCGCGAGCAAAAATCGCTACGACGTAGAAGGAACTGCCCCATCGAAGACGACTGTGACGGACAAATATGGCCAGGAAATATACTGCGAATATGATATGACGATGAGAAATTGGGAACTAGTTAGAGAGCTACTGAAAGTTCTCGCTTGGTATGTAGGGTCCGCCGCCGACAGCATGGATATTGACAGTTGACCTTTAGCGTCCTTTACAGGGGTCTGTCGTGCGGTGCATTGGCGAGTGCGGTCGTCCTATTTTCCGTATTCATTAGCCTGAGGGCCTCGCAGATTGCAGATCCGTACCTTTGGCTTACTGTTATTTCCTACATTGGGTACGCACATTTTAATGTTTGGCTGATGGGTGGCCCATTTTCATTCTGTGTCTGCAACAGGACCGAGACTTTCTACACGACAGTTATAGTCGCGCTGACTAGTCCGAAAGTAGCTCTCCGATTACAGCGAAAGACATATGGAGCCGGTATCGTTGTGCTAATACTCGTATGCGTCGCATTGCGACAATGGAGAGCGGACGGCAGCGCATTAACGGTATTTGCCGCCATTGCCCCATTTTGCACATGCTTGCTGGTTTATAACTGGCAAGCTAGTGCCAAAGCATCTATGACTGATGACGATGAAGCAATGGGTGCAAGTCATACTGGGGTGGTACGAGCCGCCGCACAATCAGACGAGATGAAAGCGGGAAACGGACTCGACATGGTGAAAGAGACAACCAATCCTCCGTCAACAACCCCAGAGGCCAAGAGTTCACCAGTGCCAACAAGAGTCATCGCAAATATTTTCCGCAACATTGTGATTCCTTGCATACCAACATTTTCAGTGACCTTTGTATTTTTCGGAGCCCTAACTGCGATAACAATATCCCACAAACTTTTTGTAGCAGCCAAGAAACCGCTTCTTGACACATTGACACTACTCGGTTGGCCAGTTCTCCTTGTCGGTCTGCGAGCGCTTTCTATGGCATCAATACAGACGGCGGCCACCAAAATTCACGTAAACGATTCCGCGGAGCAGGGACAGGCCAAGGATATCGTCAGATCGGCCGAAGATGCTGACAAGAAGGTGGACTCTGTTATCGTCACCAGCGGTGGCAAGACCCAATCCCCGCCACCCCTAGACCTAGTAACTGGGTTTGTCGTCCCACTGCACACGTCCCTGTTCGCTGTTGCTGTAACTGATGCAGAGCTGTACAATGTCTACACAAGCACAACATGGACGCAGTTTGCCTTGGGATTATCAGCAGTTGTCGGAATGATGTTCGCTGAAACCATGTTGGGCATCTGGATTGTTGGGAATCCTGCGAATAGAAATAACGCGAGCATATTTAGCCGCATTTCAGAACGAATAGCGAGAAGAACTCTTCAACCAACTATGACAGAAAATTCAATATACGTGGCCAAACCGTCGCAGTATGCCCTCGCTCGGAAGTTTGTGATCTTTGGCAGGGTACTGTATAGAGGTCCTGCTAGTTGCCGGTGTATATTCGAACATTATTCTCATTCTTCTTTTACCAGACAGTGGCATCCGTGACTTCCGCATTCCGAGTTATCTTCCTGCACTACCTGCCAACGTTGCCATCAATAGGTGGAAATATTTGCGATAAAAGCGGGATAATGGGAAGCTATACGTATTTCTTATTTCCAATGCCGGATGCCGATGATATGCTTCTGTATCGAGGATGGAATGTAACTGTTAGGTGTGTGCCAGGGCACAATTTTCTTTTTTGTTCTATGCTACCCGCTAAATGCTCCGACCATTACAGGGTGTTGGTCACATTTGGTTCTCTGACGCTCACCCTGTTTGCCCTTCTGTTGCTCGAGTGCTGCTATAGCGTCAATCCCTTTCGAGTTCGCCGGTTTGATCCGTGCCAGGGGAGGTGGTTTATTACTTCCTGTTCGGTAATTGTAACTGCGCACCTGACGTTCATTGCTCTTGTCATGTTTCTGCACCGGAGAGACTTCCAATTGATGGGGATGGTCGGATATTGTGAGCATGGGGAGTATACGGGGGATATGGCGCACCCTCAGCTTTGAGTGAAGCCAAGGGTGCTGCCACGCTGTATAGACTAGATTTTTTGTATTCGTAAACTAAGGTGATGAATGATTCCTGAGAATCGTGCTTTTTCTCGGTAGTTGGACTCGTTTCGCATCATCAGTTTCAAAGCTACATAGGCACCTTCCCTGCATTGAGGATATCAAGTGAGGAACGAACAACAAGCAATCGCCTAACGTCCGTCTCGGATGGCGAAAAGCTGGGATAACCACCAGTGATAAGTGACGTTCTACTTTAACCATCGATTAGAGGTACAGTCCTTTCACTTCAGTAGTATGGCATATTTCGGCATATACATATGGAGAACGTATACAAATCTACTCTAGGATCAATATATCCTATCATAATGATGCTAGTCTACGGGCCCCTAATCCCACACGTGCGACCTGCTACGGCTGAAATGTCGCAACTTACACAAAAACAGCTACAGCAGCACCAGCAATCATCGTCCAGAGCCAAGAGAACGACCTAAACACATCCACGCTTGGATATGAGCCACTGATGCTTTCGCTCTGTCTTGTTGGGCTAGCAGTCGAGGAAGTTGTGGACAATGTGATGCTAGAAGGGTTGGTGGAAATTGGCCCGGTGGAAGAAGCAGAAGCAGATATTGTCGATGATGCAGATGGTGCGACCGAGGACGCTGAAGCCGTACTAATAGGAGCAGATGTTGGGGTGGACGATGGGGGCGATACTACGGATGACGTGTTCGGGATAGGGGAGGATGTACTCCCGCTAATATCCCGATACCAAGGTTCATTGAGACAAGTTCCGACGTCCGTAATTTTGAGCGGAAAGCTAGAGCCCATATCTTTGATGGCGGATAGGGCCGCAAGAGCGACTCCCACCGTGAATGTAGAGATGTCATGTTCGAGGGAGATGAATCCTGCTTGAGGCACGAACCAGGATTTGATCTTTTTTAATACAGTCTGATGGGCGGCCGCAGATGGGGTCACGTCTGCGTCGGTAGAGTCACGGTCGGGGGCGGTACCCCACAATACTGTCCGATACCCAAGTGCCGAGGCAATGGCACGGATGCGGTCGTCGATGTCTCCGCAAGGTGGACGCCAGAAGCGGGGAACCTGTCCCGTTGTTTTGTAGATGAGAGCTTCTGTATACTTCATTTCCGCAACGAACTGGGCGTTTGTGAGAGAGGTGCTTGTCCAGTGGGTCCAGGTATGAGTGGCAATGTGGTGACCTGCATCGAAAGTTGCTTTGATTTCGTCCGGAGCACTGGATCCCATTGAGCCGACGACAAAAAAGGTGGCCTTTTGGTCATTGAGATTGACTAGTGCATTACGCAACGCTACAGTGTCATTCACATGTTGTCCGTTCACAACATTGACGATCGGACCATCATCGTAGGTTAATCCCCAAGTGTTCTGGCCAGGACACTGGTAGACGTCTGCAGTAAAAGCATTCGTGTCGGTGTCTCGAGTGCACAAGTTTGCAGGCCAGTAACAATTTGCAGCAGCATCGGCATTATATGTCGCTGTACAAATTCCTTTGTGTGTCGAGGGTGGAATTTGCAGATACTGTGCGGGAACCACCGATTCCACGTAGGCAAGAGCTTCTGTCACCAGAGGGTCGGTTAAATAAGATGCAGGGATGGGCTGAGACTCATCATCTGGGGGAAATGCTTTTGGCATTGGTGGTGGCATGGTGAGAGTTACCGCGACGACATTGGCGACGCTCATCGAAAGAACAGCAAGTGTGATGATGGAAAAGTGCATGTTTCTGCCGAGTATGAATTAATGGGAGGTTCAAAGAGTACAGAATTGTTGGTGAAGGATAAGTCAAGCGCTGCCATTTTATATTCCATATCACGCAATGTGTATTTGGAATAGAGAATATTCTAAATAAACATGTGGCATCAAGTGGCATCCAGTAATTCTTTCTACGTTTCGCCCGCCGAACCGAAATGGGGCAATAATTATTATTCCACGTCAAAAATAGGAACGCAACATCTCGAGAGTGTTCTGTATTGGAATTTCTTTTTTGGAAAATCCAGTCCATTTGTTGATTTTCTCCCTGCCGAGGATATTCCACATTGGCACTTTTCACACATGCTCACCAATAATGTGCCATTTGCAACCTGTTTTTTTCCGGTGCTTTGTTCGCAATCTTCATGTAATCCTGCCCATTGACAAAACACCTGCCAATAACAACGGCGTTAACCACTGCCAGAGATACAGGAATACCTTTCGCTTGCAGGCACACATAGGGCATCGAATAAGGATGGGTCCTCCCGCCCAGTCCTCGCCCACATTGAACAGTGACTAGTCCTTTCATGCTACTGCAGTTAGAAAAGTTCCTCTCAACCCTTTGCCGGGGAATTCATTCTGCGTTTCTATCATCATCCTTTTCTCTCCTTTACAACCCTGTTTAATAACCAAGCACACTATACGATTTCCTAAGGTTGTACATTCTTGCATTTAGACATGTTCATTACAACACAGAAATTCTTGTCGCATGTGAGCTGCATGTGTCATTGCTCCTGTTGTTGTAAAACGGTGCACGGTGTGAAAAGAAGAAAGGGGCCGGTTGCGACAGTCATATCAAAGAAGGTGACGACCGATGAATACAAAACGTGCTACCGATCATTGGGACGAATCATTTACCTGCTGTGCTCACACAGCGAGTGGTCGATCTCGTTGAATGGGAAACTTAAAGCACTAAACGATGGTCTCGCGCAGCTATTCATAGAAAAAGAAGGCGTTTCCTAATCAGGATCAATACAAGCCTAACTTTAACCCATAACTCGGATTGTTCCTTGCTCTCCAATTCCTCCGCAGACCATATATTGGCAAACAAAGCAGACACCGACGGGAGACAAAAAATAGCGGCTTCACTGGCGGATGAAGTAAAAGCTTGGTCGATACCTGGGATTCTTTAGCTTGCGCTTGCCTAAATTTAGCAATCTTGCGCCTTTTTCAGTAACCCTACAGCTTAAACAATGTAAGTTTTGAAAACTCGAGGACGCCACTTAAAGCCGATTTTCTATATCCAAATCCTAAGAATCAGCGTGCTCATCACCAAGCAAAGAGTATCAGGCGGGCAACATCAATAGCAACCCTCAACCGCAGAGATCAATAGACAAAGCCAACCTTGTTGTACATGATCCATTCTTGAACTATTGTAAAGGGCTCCAGTCTGAATAAAATGGATTGCCCTAGTGGGCAACCCACGGAGATTCCGCACTGCCAAACGCCACGATGTCTGTGGAGAAAATACGGGCCATTAATGTGCCAAAGCAAGAGACTGTTTTACGTGCGTTTAAGAGATAGCTTTTGCTCATCAGGATCTTATAATAACTGACCGGTTTGATGTGTAGGGACGGCGGATTTGCCGGATCCTGAAATCAGTGCAAAAGGTTCAGAAAAGGTCGGCAAGCAGAAATCGGACGAACCAAAAGGTTCCACGAAAGAGATTATTTCCACTCATCTCTTTGCGACGACATTTTCGATCCTCCTATGGTCTCTTCTATCGCTGATCCCTCTTGGGCCAATATACGACCGGAGCGGTCCACGGGTATCGGGCATAGTTTTCAGCGTCATGAATCTACCCATCAGTATTGCCATTTCCCTATCAACAGTTTTTTGGATCAGAGAGTTATTCGGCCTTAGCATTCGATGGTGGTCAAAAGATACTTGGTGGCCTGTACTAGGTACGTAACTCAACCATTCGACTATTCACGTGCGCCGAAATAGCGTACTCACATGTATGATATAGCGTACATGGTTTGGAATTTTATTGTGTACAGCATCTTTGCTCTCATCCCGCTGTTTCCCGTGCCTTTTATGCCAGTATATGTATGTAACAAAATCTCGTAATTTTAATGCATCTCCAGCAAGCTAAAATAATGTTTCTTTTCAATCCAAAGGGCGGAGGGTTAGCGTACTCTGTGGTTCCCCCTCTGATCACCTATCTTTTCTGTCTACCAACTCATGTGAAGGCACAACCCGACTTTCTCAAAAAGTTTGCGTCATCTATTATCGTCTCTGGATCGCTCAACGTCTACTGGTTCGTCCTTTTTGGCTTCTACTTTGCATTCATCAATACACCAAACACGACCGGGCTGCAAATTATGTTGCTTGCCATCATCAAGATATTCACTGTAGTTTTCGGGGGTATCCAGGTCAAATTGGTGCATAGCGTTGCAAGACTTCTGGGGCATAAGGAAGGAGAAAATATTGGGGCGCTTGCAAAGCTATTTATCGAAACAGGTGAGCAATGCATTCCCAAACATTCAGACAGCGAGACTTGACATCTGACCAACAACATTAGCCTTTGAGACGTACATCTTCCTTGTAATCCCCGACATGCACGATTGGGCCGTCTTTGGATTCTGGCTGGCGCTCGATATTTCCTGTCTCTTCCTCGAGCTCTTTCACAAATACGAGACCGCTCTCGATATCGTCCTATCCCGCTTCGGACGTCTCAAAATTTCACATCTCGGTTCATCGGAGGACCTCGAGGAGACCATACGCGTTCGTACCAAACATTATCTTGTGAGCGTTGTCTCAAAAGTTTTCGGAACGTGCGTCTTTTCCACCTTGCTGGCAACATGGTACTATGGGCCTAACAAGGAGTGGTATCCCATATTTGCCTCGTTTCCTGAAGCCGTTGTGACGGATGCCATCTTCAAGGCATGGTTGGCATTAGCAGCCATTCTGATTCATCTGATGGGAACGCTGGCGGTGTTTAGATACCGAGGTGTTCCTGTCGCAAAGTATGCAAGGCAATTTTTCGGACGATATGCGCCATTATTCGTGGGCATCTACCTATGTGCTCCTATTTTCCCTTTCACACACATGGTAATCATTTCATCCCAGCATATTCAGCGCGATCATGTTACTGACTATTGCTTCATCTACTAGGGAAAGCATTGGTATTGTTTAGAGTACATGTGGGAGGTCGTACATGGAACCCACGGTTAGGCCTCTTCATGTTATGATTTGCGGTGTCCGTGCAAATACCGCAGATTGCGTTGTATCCCGCAACCGCGCGGTACACGGTTTACAAGCCGCGCAATATACCCAAACTGTGCAGTAACATTTGCAACGATTGAATGAGTGCATGTTAGATTACACTATAGACATTATGAATAGAGTGGCAATCAATAAAATGACGGCGTTCTGCAAAATGCCATGATGCTCTTAGCATTTGAAATCTAGAAAGATTTGGGGCGGGTTAGAAGTGTAATGGATTTAAGACAAGTCCCTAGCAGGTCGCATCATAGCCCTGCTGGATGGGATGGTCTCAGAATCCCTTTTTTGGGTTCCAGTACAGGTCGTGAGGGCGAGAGGCAATTGGGGATTCAGTTAACGTGAACCGAGCAGGATTAGGCTTAGGGTTACAAGTGTGTTCCCATGTGGGTAAATATTTTGAAGTGTTCAGAATTGAAATAAAAGGGTTAAAGGTTTATCTGTTGGAATTAATTGATTGACTTCACCGAAATTGTCATGGGACAGTAACTTGAATAACTAGGCGAGTTATTAACTTATCAACAAGACCAAAATGGTTCTAGAAAGCCCTGAATCTGCGCTGACCAGCTTGTTAAAAACACATTGTTAGTTAGTTGTCTTATGCTGAGAGGTCAAAGTCAGGTTGTCATCATGTGATCTGTACTATATTTAGGACCCTTTCTGTCTTTCACAACTCTCTTGACGCAAGGTCCCGCACAGCTTCTAACACCAGAAATCTGCAGGGAGACTGCATGTTTGCTAAAGTCATCCATATCGATGCAAATGACGCCCTGCTCATGCCTCTATAAAGTCATGCGACGAGCGAGAAGCGGTAGAATCACATTACACGGCTGATCTTGGGAGCATTTTGCAAAGAGAACTGACCTCAGAAATGATATACCCCGTTCGACGCAAGTTTCGATGAGATGGAAAACTGATATTTGATTAGAACAAAAGTTGATGACATTCAACTCATTTGAATAGGGCTGATACAAGTCGGAAGCGGAACAAGAAGTATCAAGAGCTGTAGCAAAAGGTTTGCAAGTCGTCTTCACTATTCCATACAGCGGGCCACGAGGGAGAGGGCGGGCCAGGAATGAACTGACCTGGTCCAAGTCCCGCGAAAGATATGTTGGCTGGTCAAAGGTGTCCGGGTGGTGTTAAGTATCAATTTTTGTGAAATTTGAGGATATACATCCTGTTCCTAGTGCATTGCGATGGGATCTCTTATGTTTGCGACCCATGTGCGGCCCTATTAAGGTCCAACAAGACAGAAAGTATGTTGACGGAAATGGCACAATGTGACCGAGGATACATAATTGCCAACATGGCTCGGCCAAAAGTTCAAAAGTCTAAACAGTCAAGCGCTCTTGCCTGCTGCTACCTCGGAACGCATCCGGAAATCAATGAAGATGAAGTCGACCCACTAGTAGTTACAGTAAAAGAATGCGAGGAGCATAACCCGAATATTTTGTAGAAAGATGACTTCCTGTATGTACACGCAAGCTTTGCTGTCCCAGTCTCAAAGTCGACGACTGCGGCCAAAAGCTTATATGTCAATAACTGATCTCCGTCGTCTGATGTGGACTTTAACAGACGTTGTAGCAAGTGCACCTCCATTGCATTTAGCCAGATACTAATTGACGCTGCAGCAACTCAGCGGACACATAATGGTACAAAGTAAGAAAGCTTTCACGTTACAAGTATACTTCATATACTACAAATCATGTTGTGATGATCCGTAGCAATTAGAAAACACACATGTGCCAAAACCACTCATCCAAAAACATGCCCTGGAACATGGTCACGTTCAAGAATGGTCCGCGCGGGAGCGATGTTCATGTGCTTCATTCTTACATGTACACCCGTACCAGACCACCCACCGCCACACCTCTCCTGCAAATGGGGCACTTTGGCTGACGTCGGATTGCATCTCAGATACAAGCCGTACAAAAGAGATGCCCGCATCGTGTAGTTGAAGCATTGGAACATCGTGTCAAAGTCTCTAAACATATGGCACAGCTTGCCGACTCGCCGTTGCGTCGAGTCCTTGATGAGCCCACAACGACAGGCAACACCGCAATACGGCCCGGGTTGCTACGATGGGTTACCTCTGTTGTGACCATACCAAAGCCAAGCAACTCCGAAACCCGCTGCAACATGGAACTATGCCGCTCTGGTACATGTTCGAGATCTTTGGTCAATAGTTCGAAATATCATGTTACAAGCATTCGTGGTGCAAGGGAATGTTGTGATTAGATGCGACATGTGTCTCACTAAAACGGACAATGGTCAGTTCTATCAACTATAAACCCTTGGTGTGGCCAACCATGTACATACCGGTCAAGGCTCTAAATGAAAGTGCAATTGCAACAGTCGCACGGATGATTATGATCATTCTGCACATGCTGATGCACGAGAGCTTCTGAGGGCCATATCTCCAGGCAAACCGAACACGGGTGATGATGTACTGCAGATATATGGGCTGTCAACAGCTGCTCTCTCACAAAGCGATCCGGGGAGTAACTGCATGTAATTTTAGGAACCCTCAATGAAAGGCGCATTGACAAGTTCAATGATGACTGTGACGACTGAGATATGGCACTAACGGGGGATCACTGTCTTGGCCTATACTATGACGACCCGAGTTCCCTGTCATACGATGCTCTTCAAGTGCCCCGGAGGAGGCAAATCCTCGCCGACATTCTGTACACGTCATCAAAAGGGGTTCGGTGTTCGCTGACGTGAAATCGTATCCAACGATTGCATTCTAGAGATGCAACAGCTTTCAACGTGTTTCTGCAGCTTTATAGAAGTGGAAAACCCTTGCGAGCAAGATCTGCAACGAAGCTTATGCGCATTTTGTCGATGTGCTCTGAGGGCACCAGCAGACACGAATCGTCGGTGGCATTCTTCACAAGTTAGGGTGACCAACGATTGCGATCTGGAGCTGTCACAGCTTTCAACGTGTTTCTACAGCTTTCTAGAGGTAGAAAACCCCATGTGAACAAAGCTCGCAACGAAGCCTATGCGCGACCCGTATATGGTCTGCAAGAGCAGCAGCGGAGGCAAACTCTTGTGGACATTGTTCACAACACCGAGATGATTGGGCAACCGGTCCTCCACCAGTGGTTCGATAAAAGGCGTAGAAATGGACTACTGTCTCATGATCTTGTCGGCCCTGATCAGTACGGAAGCGTCGTCGACAATGTGTGCAGCCAAATCGCCTTTTGTCAGACATACGGGGCTTGCAAACGATGAAATGCTGTGGGAAGACGCGGCAACGGGGTGAATATGCGTGAGAATCTTTCGCGCAACCAGTTTCGACAGGACCAATTGGGCCACGTGACTGTGGACATTCAAAGCAAGCTTTACAGCATCTGCATCCCCGTGGTCGTTGTCGGGCCGCACAGTGCTCACATTTCAAGCATACCCACCGGTGTTTGGGGCATAGTCCATGTTGGATCCCCGAGGTCTAAATTAGATCCTTACTGGTCTGGATCCACCAGTGGGCATTATGTTGGCGGTCACAAGTCGCAGATTTCTTTTGCGCCGCTAGCTAGTATGTTCTAATAGTGACTTAGAGTGTTCCTACATGGGTACATATTCTGAAGTGTTCAGAATTGAAAGTGACCTAACCCTAACCCTAACCCATTAAAAACTAGTCGGAGACTGTACTGAGCATTTGAGCAGCATTGCATGATTACTGAGTTGGCTCCTTTTCTGAGCGGAGGTTGTGCTGGATTTGCAATGCCAGCATCAGCCATTCCCTCGTCCTTGTTAGTGCTTTTAAACACTCGTAAGATTCCACTCATTGCAATGCGAAACTCGTATCAGAATGTTGCTCCTACACAAAGATCGCTCCAGGATATCTGGCAATGTCCCGTTCTGTACGTAATGTGAGCCTGAAATTGCGTAAGCAGCCCAAGCCAGTTGCAATCGCAAACCCAAACACAGGTTTCATGGGCAGCCAGCCAATCAGCGCAGCTGCGCTGATGAATCACGCCAGCCAACCGCAAAAAAGACGCGCGTGGTAGACCGCACGCCAATCAGAGCGAGGTGCCCGAGCAGAAATGCCTCATTTGTACGCGCCACATCGGTGCGAGACGTTTCCCCCTCCCGCCTTGACAATACCTTATATAAAGCATTGGACTTCTTTACCTCCCATCAAGTTGTTGTCCTGCTTTTAGCTGGCCGCACTGATCGGTAACAAGCAACTACCGCTGAAAAAGTTCTCCAAATACCTCCCGTTATGGTTCGGCCGGCCTTCGCGCTCGCCCTAGCCCTTGGCTTTGTGACAGCTCTCCTCCCGGCTGCCGTCTATGGTATGACTGACGGCCGCCCAGGCTATGGTTTTATCGGATATGGCATCAACATGTACCATCCGACATGCGCTTCCGCTTGCCGTGACAGCATTAAAGCTCCCCTGAATTGCACCTCCGCGGACATGGGACAAGCCGGCCATTCTCACAACATGAGGATGAAGCGGGACTTGATCACCCTAATGAAGCGGATGGGAATAATGGGTGATGGCAAGGAGGCACAGCTCCCGTCCGGCGATGGGTGGATGGTCATGAAGCCTACGCCCGCATGCAAAGTTCACAACGACTTCTACCTTCAGACGCTTGCCTTCTGCATCAGTCAACGATGCGAGGGTATCTCTCTCGATCATATCGAAAAGTTCTGGGCAAATGACGTCGCGGGACGTGCCCTTGATCAGCCGGCGCCAACAAAAAGCTATACAGAAGCCCATCTGGCTGCGACAAGCTCGACTCGTCAGACCCTCAACAACAAAGTATTCCTCAATTACACCGGCATCGTGACGGACGATACCTATACTCCCAATATCAACGCCCTCACCAGTTTTGAACGGGTTGAAGTCCTGCATTCACGATATGGCCTCATAATCTTCCTTAGCGGCGCAATCATTCCAATCTTCCTCTCCTTCCTTCGGTTCCTGCCTTGGCCCGCTTCTGTGACAACAAAGTTTCACGCACACGTAATCGACCCTCCACTGTTTGGCTCAAAGTACAATTCACCTATTCTGCGGGGTCTCGTAATCATGCCAACGCGCGGCCAGGCCCTGTTCATTGCCTACTACTGGATCCTAAATGTCGTCCTCTCGGCTGTGAACCTCTCGGCCCCGATGCCTGACGCCTGGTTCTCTGACGTTACAGGACAGGTTGTTGCCTACCTCGCCAATCGGGTTGGCGTGCTTTCGTTTGCCAATCTGCCATTAGTTTTATTGTACGCCGGCCGAAACAACATTCTCCTTTGGTTAACAAACTGGTCGCATGCGACGTTCCTTCTGATCCATCGTTGGATCGCCTTTATCTGCATGTTGCAGGCCGCTCTCCACTCTGCACTGTACCTCTATGCATACATGAAATTCGATGATAACGATTACGCTTCGGAAAGCAAGCTCCCGTACTGGTATTGGGGCATCATCGCAACTTTGTCGCTGGTTATCACTATTCCAGCATCTGTACTACCTATCCGACGAAAAGTCTACGAGTTATTCCTCTCGAGCCATATTGTGCTGGCGATTCTAGCCTTGGTCGGCTGCTACTTGCACATATATCATCGCTTCAAGCACCAGTGGGGTTACGAGACGTGGATATACGTGGCCGTCGGGATTTGGGCATTCGACCGCCTCCTTCGTCTCGCTAGGTTGTTTTACATGGGTGGTTTCAAACGCGCGTACGTCACCGCTATTGATGACGATTATTACCAAGTCGACATTCCTGGCGTTGATGCTTCGGGTCACGTTTACTTTCATTTTCCTACTCTCAGCACCTGGCGCTTTTGGGAAAGTCATCCTTTTTCGGTTGCTGGATTACGCTGTCCGTCCGTCGATATTCAAGAGATAGCAGTCAGTGGAAAGGATGGATTGACAACACATATTGCCCGGTCGTTGGCCGAAACGAAAGATACTGGCATCACGGTTTTTGTCAGGAAGCATAGCGGTTTGACGGGTCTACTAGCTGCTCATAGCACGGCGTCTGCGGGTATTCCCGTATTTGTGGAGGGATCTTACGGGGTCGGCATGTCCTTTTTGCAAGATCAGGAGGTGCACCCCACGAGAGAATTTCCTAACCTCTTGTGCATCGCCGGGGGTGTCGGAATTAGTGCCATACTACCAGTCTTGAAGCGTGCCAACGGCATTCCTCCAATCGGTACCAGCAAGCTATATTGGGGGGTTCGCAGTCTTCCGCTTGTTCATGCCATCGAAGACATGCTCGGAGTGCCGAAGAACGACTCCACGGTCCCAAGACACTGGGGTCAGACCGAGGTTGTGCTATCCGTAGGCGAGCGATTCAATTTACGGACTGTACTTCAGGAAGAGTTGACGAGCAAGAATGGAGGCACGACCGTTGTAGTATGTGGCCCGGCCGGGATGGCGGACGAGGTACGGGTACTGGTTGCTGGGTTGTCCAGACATACAGGGTTGCTTGTCCGGTATGTTGAAGAGAGTTTCAATTGGTGAAGACCAGCCAAAAGACGAGATGTGTGGATTGCACGCTTTCGAGTGTCCGTTATCCAGCTACAGTTAGCTTTTGTTTTGTGCATACATAGTAACATTTACGGTGTTTGATTTCCGTCATCTGCCTGCTGGTTCGTTTCTGTTTGTTTATATCTGGCGCAACAACGATCCTCGCTTGTATATCATACTCATTTGAGCACATCAAAGTCACATACGTGTCAGCTGATGTTTCGAACAGCATCCTATTTATTTACCCCATCACCACCCACAAAGGGTAACATAATGTTAGGGTTAGGGTTGCGGCATGCTCAGAGTCGAGCTCAAAAACCTACAAGTTACAAGGGTGTCCCCACCGGGTTGTTTTTTGCAAGTGTTCAGATTTGAAAGTGGTCTTAATTAAAGTTGTTGGGAATGGTCTAAAACACGGGAATCTGCAATAAAATCGCCAAGGGTTAGGGTTAGGGTTGCGCCATGGTCGTCAAGCTCTAATAAATTTTTGTACGTGTAGAAACTGTTGGGGAAAGTCGAGAAATAGGTGTTATCCTAGGACTAGACTGGGTGCACCTGAGAGGTGGATAGCTCGGTTAGAAGCTAGTCCGTCACTGGAGAACGTCTCTGGGGACCTTGCGTCAAGAGAGCAGCGAAAGAGTTGTATTACAAACAGAGAAAGGCAGGTCCTAAATATGGTACAGGTCACATGATGACAACCTGATTTTGACCTCTAATTTTGGGCGCATAAGACAACTAACTAAGAATGTGTTTTGACAAGCTTGTAGCGCGGATTCAGGGCTTTCTACAACCATCTTGGTCTTGTCGATAAGTTAATAACTCGCTAAGTTATTCAAGTTACCGTCCCATGGCAACTTCGATGAAATCAATCAATTAATTCCAACACTTCCCCTCACCCAAAATTCCCTTTTACTTAAGATCTCATGTTTGGGCATCGTCCAGTTCTTTAATGCCAAGTTCAGCACAACACTGGGTGAATCTCGGTGCAGGGATGGCCTTGGTAAGAACATCTGCAGTCATCTGTTGAGTGGGGCATCTTCTAACTGAAATCTCACCACTCTGGATGTGTTCCCTGAGGAAATGATAGTGTATATCGATATGCTTCGTCCGCTGTGAGATCAGGGTGTACTTCGCCAGTTCCATCGTGCCGTTGTTATCCATTTTGAGCACAGTTGGGTTTTGTTGAACTTCCAAAAACCCAAGCTTTGCCAAGAGGTTTCTCATCCAAATAACCTCTCGTGCACAATCTGATGCCGCAATATACTCTG